>NW_028301564.1:21122500-21130000 GCF_042242905.1 Orbicella faveolata | reverse complement strand
TGTATTCGATATCTCGCATATGACGCACGAAACAAAAGGACCTTACCAGACAACCATAACGATGTTAACGACGGTTGCATAAAAGTTTCTCTTTCTCATAGAGGGAAACGTAACTGAATCTTCCCTGCATTAGAACAACAAAAATAATCATAACAAAAATAATCACAATAAACAGCAGTCTGTAGACTGACAAGGACGCACGAATAAATAAAAGCTCAAACTGCATTAAGTTTTTACAGAAATTATACCACGCACATACGGACTCTGTTATGGAATAGTTAGAACATGCTTTGGGCTTTCTTTTGTAAAGTTTAATAAAATATGCTTCGTGATTTCATAAGTTCCAGTGCGCTTAAATGGTGCCAGCTTAAACTACAGTGGAAGAGTAGAAGTATTTTACCGCGGGAGGTGGGGAAAGATCTGCAGTAATAAATTTGATATTAAGGATGCACAAGTCATTTGCCGTCAACTTGGCTTTAAAGAAGCCCTAGCTGAATTCACTGGGTCAGCTGTTGAGAATAGCAAACTTCCATTTCTAATGTCTGAGGTGAGCTGCACTGGACAGGAATCTGAACTTGCATTCTGTGTGCGTACTGATGGAGAAGTAGACTGCCAAGGTGACATAGGTGCTCAGGCATTGTGTGAACCGTGTAAGTATTAATCTAATGTGTGTGAATATAGGTAACATTTAACCACACAGATGATTTTCCTGATTGCCTAGAGAAACGAGGCTAAAGACGACACGAGTCACAGCAAATCTCAATGAAAAGAACACAACAAATCTCAAATAGACCATTTTACAGTTGTCTGCTCAGTGACCTGGCCTTTGAATGGCAGCGAGGCTGGAGGTGACCTTGTTTTGACCTAACTGTTTTTGTTGTGTAAATCAAGTTGTTCTTATGCTAACTAGTTGGTATTAACATGAGAAAAAAAGAGAAGTCTGTAACAAAGCAAAGTTATCTCCAGCCTCGCTTGCAGTCATAAGCCAGGTAACTAAGCACATAACTGTAAAATGGCCTATTTGTTAAGGGTAACAAGAACGGCGAACGGTGGAGATAACGCTGCTGATGAAGATGACATTGATGAACTTTTGGAGGCAGCGTGGCCGAGTGGTTTAGGGCGCTGGATTTGAAATCTGGAGGTCCCTGATTCAAATCCTCCACCCTACTGCTATCTGGATTTGTTCTCGGTAGTCCCGAGTTCAACTCCTCGATCGCGTTGTGTAAATAGCCAACCAGCCTCCCATCAGTTGGGATTCTTAATAGTTTATGTCCTATTTGCAATATTTGGTTATTTATTTACAGTGTCCCCAATTAGCACAACAGTGCTAAATACATTCGACACAGACCGGACGTACCTGGAAATCGGATCTTAGTCGATTTTCCAAAAATCAACACAAATTTCTTATGTAGACTTACGTAATATGCTAAAAGTTCAGCTTCTTTAATTGTTTTCCACTCAAGTTCAGCCCCATAAGGGTCCCGTGAGGTTAATTTTCAGCCACATTTTGAGCACTTTTCAACAACTCCCTCACAGGGTAAGAAATAATATCAAGCAAAACAAAATTAAAGTTATTGATGTAAAGCCCTATGATTAAGCTTTTGTAGGTGGAGATATTGGCTCGCAATAATTCTTCTGCTCCCGGTACTGGTAATCGGAATGTAGTCCTCTTATAAAGAAATCGGGAGTAATCGAAGAAGACCCATTATTTTTAAAGCCCACATATTTTATTACAAAATTTTAGCATATCTGAAAAGTTTAACCCTTAATTTAGTAATCTCAAGAACAAAATTACTAGGCATGAAGCTTTTTGAATTCGTGGAAACTTCCTCAAAGATACCATCCAGCCCACTTATGGCAAAAGTCCCAAGAAGGTGTCTAGAAAAACCTCCCATCGATTTTCATTTTAAAGATAATTCCTATTTTAAGTTCTCAAATAGAAGTCTAAATACTGTTCATCATTGAAGTGAATGAGTTTAATTTAATTTATATTTAAAATTTGAATTAATTTTTCTAGTCCAGCTAGCATTTACCAATTTTAACGGGAGTTTAACGCCCTTGAATTTTCTCAGTAATTGATATTTTAAAAAGGATTAAAACTTAAAACCTTCGTCAACTGAGAGTTCCTCGGGTCTGAGTCAAATCTTTTCTGTTAAAGTGGGAGACAGAGAAGTTTTACCCAACGAAAGAACAATTGTGGATATTGGTAACAAAGAAAACTTTCGCTGTACATTACAAAATGAGAATTTGGTCCGGTGGTATGACAGCAAAGGCCAGGAACTCAAATCTTCAGCTGGAGGAAGGATCAAGGCGTTTAGAAATGGTACATTTATCATAGAAAGCGTTCAGCTATCTGACGGTGGAACATATCAATGCAAAGGATTAAAATACACTCAGTACTACACCATTTATGTTGACGGTAGGTAAAATAAATTGTTTTAATATGAAAAAGTTCAGGATCCCCTCTAAATTTTAATAATTTAGGGCAGCCCGACGGTCTGTAACACTTTTTTGTCACGCTTTTTTACATCAGATAGGTTTTTTCTCATGTAGCACCATAAACAAAGGACTCTGAGGAAATGCCATTATTGTCAGAATAAAAGCGATCGAGATATCATCTGATATGTAAAGGGCTTCGGACACTTGAAGATTAGAGAGAGTACAGGAGCGAGGACTGCGTGCTGTTTTTAGAGATAAGTTGTCTAACTGCCAGCCGCTCCCGGCAGCCGCTGTTAGAGAAACCCAATCTACCAACATTGTATAATAGGAGACTACAAGACATATGTATTTTAATGTATAAGGTTAAACAATTTGTGACCGTGGACTATTTGTAACATGTTTCATACTAATAGCCACACTTGTAGTTTACAGCAGAGAGATTTTCATTTACCTAGATTTAACACTGTTACGTATGGAAAACATTCAATTCGATATCTATAGGCCCAAGACTATGGAGCAAACTAACAAATAAAGAAAGATCGACGATAAATCTCAAGCAGTTTAAGACCCACGTACGGAGGCTAGATCTAGGCAACATCCTAGATGGATGTAGTGGCTGCCATCTTTGTAACTCATAAATTTAATTTTTCTCATAGGACATTTCTGCATATTATTTTTACAAAGTTCTAGTAAGGTATCCCCTTTTAGCAGTGGGGATTCTCCACTACTATGATTATGATTATGAATTATGATTATGATTATGAAGATGATGAGGATGATGATGATGATGATGATGATGATGACGATTATTATGATTGATTATATGAAAGATAATATATTTGAACCGCGGAGGAAGAAGTAAAGATATGAAAAATCAGCGCAGCGCAAACTTTCAGGCTTTATTTTCACAGCTCTTTAAGTGGTGTATGTAACTGTGATGATTATTCATGTCTTTACATATCAGCATATCTTTAATGACTTATTTTGCATCAAATAACTATAATATGGAAATTAAACCTGGAAACAGATTTAGTTGGTTTTCCCTGTTTAGTAAGCCTTAGAGTTCTGAAGTGTTTTGTTGGCGAGTTCCACGAAAATCGTGAACAAACGAGAAAAAATATTTCTGGACCTGAATGCTCACGAATAACAAACAACACTAGACCAGATAACATCCCTTGCATTAGATAGATCTTGAAGCATGTATGTAGCGTCAGACATTTAGTGAAAAAAAAAAGGAACTAATGTTAGGTGTATTTATTTCTCTTAACAGCAAGTTTTACCAACAAGGATCCCCATCAAACCCTTTTTGTTGGCAAATCTGGCATCCTTAACTGTAGTGCTGAGGGAAATCCAACTCCTCGGTTCACGTGGATAAGAACAGATGGAAAAACACTGGATAAAAACAGATTCAAGCAACTATCTAACGGGAATATACATGTCATTCAAGTTCAGCAAATTGACGAAGGAAAATACATTTGTACCATAGAGCAGAGTAAAGGAACCAAGCAGATGACCACCAAACGTCAAAGCATCGACGTTACTCTTATAGGTAGGACATGCTAACTCCAGTTGTTCCGTCTAAGCATGCAAACGACATTAAAGGAAACTATGAAAGAGTCATGGATACATTGCTTACAAAATAAAGAAGGTCTCCTGCGATCGGCTGCTATATGCTTGACCGGGTTTTGAAGATAAGAAGGTCATGAAAAAAGTCAATATAACTCTGCCCTTGAAGCACAATATATCTAGGATTTTGTTTGTACAATTTTAACGTTTTTCCAACTCCGAGAACTAAGATAATTAATAAAATTCATCTTAACACCTGTACCTTGACCTCCGGATTTTTGCTTTACCATAGATAATTTTGTCTATATCTAGTTTTCTAACTGCTTTTCTTATTGTTGACCACAAGAAAGTTTTGGTTAGATATATTATGGACTTATAGGTTGTCCTACTTATGTTTCCAATTGTTTTGTTTATGTTTGATTCATAATTTTGTTGATATAGTGCTAGCCCGAGAGTGCTAGTAGGTTCGCTCATAGTTTCGCTCATAAGATTCACTCACAAATTCAAGGCTCGCTATCGAACCAGCTGGAACTTATAAACTCCCTGTGAGCTCAGAGGATTGGCGAGCCAATGTCTTAGGAAGTTCAAAGACTCTTCGCAGTCAATATCTACACACAAAGTTAAACTTTTAGTCTTTCAAACAGCTACTGCAACGAATATCAATCGAAGAAAAGACGAAGCATTATTGAATGTATTACGTTGCGGCATTACTTCGTAAATTCGGTACGTCGGAAAATCGATATTGGTCGTTGACACATCAATTTGCTTACATCTGAGTGAGTAACAAATTTCCATATTCTGGCCCGAGCGATAGTCGTTTCTACGCTTTGCGTATCCACGACTTAAAAAAACAATCAAATCTCGAGGAGCAGGTCGAAAAACTCCCGGATTGATATCGATTTTGCGTTGATTTTGCTTTTGTTGAAGGTTGTGCGGACTCTTAAAAAGGATTTGGGAAAAGTGTTCCTTGTAATTGGAGCAAATATGCTGATATCGCAGTTTTTATTTTGTTATTGCTAAACTAAACATTTTTGATATTTTCCCGGTGATTGCGCGTTGTTTGTTTGTTTGTTTGTTTGTTTGTTTATTGGTAATAAGTTGGACGTCAGGTAGAGACTTCAATGAGAGGACGTCCACACACGCCCTTAGATACGAAGTATGATTGACAGCCATCTGTGGTTCCGTCGATGTAGTATGGCATATTTCTGGTAGATATTTGATAACTCTTTAAGGTAATAATTTGAAGTAGTGAAAACATTGAAAGTTCCATCCCAACATGCTTGAAAGATATTTCTTATTATCTTTGTTTTCAGTTCGCCCACAAGTCAAATTGTTTGGGCCAGCCCAAACTATGCTAGAGGGTGACACGCTCAATCTGACCTGCGTCATCATATCAGTTTTACCCAAACCACAGGTGTCCTGGTATAAAGATGAAGCACTATTAGTAGACGAGAAGGGCACGAATTTGATCGTGGCAGAGGTATCAGATAACGATGAGGGATTATACAAGTGTGAGGCACGAGATACTGGTGGTGTTGCCTCTGGCGTCGTAAATGTTTCTATTGATGGTAAGGCCATAGAAGAAATATTTTCCCTTTTTGCCTCAGCACATTTATGTCGGGACTCAAAAAAAGGAGTCTTTCTTGTAAATAATTTGTTTTGTCTTTTCGTAGTACTGGGCAAGCGTTGTTCCTCGGCGTTACATGGTCTCAAGAATATATTTATCTTACTCAATGCTGTTGACACCAGCCATTTAATCATTTATGTTTGCAGTTGCGTTTACCCAAGAATAATCCCCATTAGACCTTATTCCCAAAGTGATCCCTCCTTGAGGGTTATTTTTTAGATCACTTTCGTTGGCGGAAATCCCTGAGGGGTCTGGAAATAGCAATTCTATTCTATTTCGCTTCGCTCACCCCAATAGAAAATATTTCTATTATAAGTAAAGGAGACAAGCAATATGACAAATAGAGGAGAAAGCCGCCAGCAATAATCGAGTTTATTCACAAGATATCTGAGACACGCTGAATATACGTTTCAAGCCAGAGAATACAGTATAAAAAATGTCACACGCTATTTTAAACAGCGTTATTTACAATAAGGAAAAAACAACCTCGAATAAACTGGTCGGCGTCAAGTCATGTGATATTTACAAGGAGTGCGGCGTCAAGTCATGTGATATTTACAAGGGGTGGTGTATAAAGGTCTAATTATCCCAATGAGAACTAATATAAAGCAGCCTAATTAAACACATGAAAGAAATACATATCTTGTGATTACCATGTCTACAAATACCTTGAAAGTAGCTTGGATGGGATTACTTTAAGGACAAGCCCTCCCCCGCTCCCCTCTCCATCACAGAAGGAAAAAAATCCGGCAGGGCAAGCAAGACAAACCCATCCCCCCCACCCCCACCTCCACCACCCCCACCACCACCACCACCACCACCACCACTTCCCTTAGCCCAAGGTCTGGATCCGCCACTTACCTTTCATCTTCTCTTGGTTTATCCAAATACTAACATTTTGTTAACTTTAACTGATCCGAAAACTGAGAACAAGGAAGGCAATTTGAACTTTTAGGTGCCGGCATGTTGAAGTGCTATTTTTACAGCACTGTTGTGTTGAATAAAACTCAGCAAGTTTCACTGTCAGGAATAAAAACGCACATCAAGTTATTCTATTTTTTTGTCACGGTGAAGAAAGTATTATCTTAAGCAAAACGTCTTATTTTTTTAAAAACACTGGCAAAGACACACTTTCTAATAGACCTTTTGTTGCAAAAGTTAGTCACGTGACCGACAATTTCTAAACTTTAATAACAGATAAAAGAACTGCAAAGAACACGTTTTAAAAATAGCCAGAAGACCAACTTTCGAACCAATGCCGTGTAAGGTTGAGAGTTGAGTTACTGACGATTTTGAAAATTGCATGAATTAGAAGGTTTTGCATGAAAGCGAGGAAGCTTTGCCCTCCAGAAACCTTTTCTGTAAAGGAAGCTGCTGGCATATAAACATTGGAGATAGAAGAAGGGGTGAAATAATATTTGGAATAATGGAAAATTCTAGGCTCTTAAACCGAAAGGTAAGATTTCATGGCAGCTTGAAAACGTGTAAAAATTATAAACCACTGGAGTGTGACTGGAGGGCAAAGCGACTTCTTCCCATACAATATATAATAATATATAATTAATATAATAATATAATATAATATATAAAAATATATAATACATATATAATACATATATAATTTCTAATGTCCATAAAAATTCCCTCTTAAAGAATATCAACCTCAAAATTTGCCTGTAAGCTTATTTGTAAATGTTCTTTCCATTTCTAATAACATTATGCATTGCCAATGACTAAATCAGTGTGTTCTTGAAAAGCACGTCACGTGACCAACTATTGGAAAAAGACTATTCGGGGTAAATTTTCTCTCGTTGCTACCACATGATTCGTATCACTAACTAAAAGGACAAAAACAATTTTCATCAGTA
>NW_028301564.1:20987500-21117500 GCF_042242905.1 Orbicella faveolata | reverse complement strand
CCATATAGGAAACACCACTCTACGGAAACGACCTTGCTACGTGTAACAAACGACATTCTTAGAGCAATTGACCGTCGCCAAGATGTTGTATTAGTACTACTCGATTTATTAGCGGCCTTTGATGCTACTGATCATACGATCTCGGTGGAAAGACTCGAGTCTTACCTTGGTTTTTCAAGACAGACACTGTGCTGGTTCGGATCTTACCTTGAAAACCGTTGGCAATCAACAGGAGCCCATTAGTTATTGGAGATCACGTGTTCACATCTTGTGCCCTACGTTATGGTGTCCCACAAGGGTCTATACTTGGACCATTACTTTTCACCCTGTATATCGCCCCTTTTATTAAGGAACAAAACAGAAACTGGATAAACTTCAGAGAATTCAAAACACTTCCACACGCCTTATCACCGTGGAACTAAACGACGCGAGCACGTCAAACCTGCCCTTCGAGAACTACATTGGCCACCTGTTGAGTCCCGGATTATATTCAAAGTTCTGCTTGTCACATTCAAGATTATCCATGGACTTCGTCCAGCCTACTTGTCGCCCCTCCTACAACAATACAACCCGTAGCGAAGCCTACGCTCATCCTCTAAACTACTTTTTACTGTCCCTACTGTGAACTCTGTGACATACGTTGAAGTTGCCTTTTCTTTCTTCGCATCTATATCATGGAACAATCTACCGGATACTATTAAAAATACAACATCTCTTTCATCTTTTAAATCTGCCTTCGAGACGTTCTTGTTTGGGAAATTTTATATTTAATTTATTGTACGAGGAACTGTATCTAGCTTCATTTTTACATTTCACCTCATTTTTAAATTAACTATTTCATTTATTTTATTTATTGCTGTTATAAGAAACATTGTGTAGGTTTTGACTCACTGATTTTTCTATATAGTAATGTAAGCGCATTGAGTTTTTAAATGCGCCCAAAAAACTTTATTATTATTATTTTTTTTATTATCATTATTGTTATTATTATTATTATTATTATTATTATTCTCGTGAAGATCACTGTTAGAAGTAAGCAATATCTGAATGATGACAGTTGTATGGCGACTTTGCAGGCAGACAGGCTAATTGTCACATGAGAAGCTACAGGAAATTAATTTCTGTTTTTGTATGAGCGCCTCCAAGTGAAAAAACAAAGGCAAATGGGCTTCGTTATTTGTAGGAAATTACGCAGTAAGATTTTCGGCACATGTAAAGCAAAATGATAAGATATTGAACTCAAGAACAAGCCAAAAAATGAAAACAACTTACCTTGAAAACTAAAAGCAGGAGCAAAGAATGAAACTAGGCACGCCACTGTGAAAATGAGTCTGACGGGCGTAACTCGGAATCCAATCTTCCCAGCGGACCAAGTAACAAGCGCTTCATGACAAAGTGTGGTCTACATGAAGTGTAAGCCACTCAAAAAGCTACATTGTACTCGGCAGAGTTTCTTGATATAGTATTGCATATTATGGCAACTGTTTGATAGCTGTTTGAAATCAATTCTGCGCCGACAGCAAGTCTGAATTGCTTGTTTTGACAGCTACTCCTGGGTCTGGTGGTTCTCTTGAGTGGTATTACATTGCTGGACCTATATCCGCCTTCATTCTCCTGATCTGTGTTGTTTGTGTCGCCTGCTACATTTGCAAACGTCGAAACCCAGGTGAGTGAGACAGAGAAATCGAGTGCGGAAGCTATGTAACATGTTGTATTAAACTGAAGAAAAAAGCCATCTGAAGAAACGTTTCGGGATTCATGTCGTAGGATATTCCGACACAAGAAGAAACCTGACAGAAATCTGCAGGACACTTTGTTGGTGCATATTGCATAATTTGTGTTAAAGCACCTTGTTATTGGTACTTTTAGTTGTTACTAGTCAGACTACAAGGCTGCTCGCGCTCCGAATATTTGATAAAAAATCAAGAGAAGCCACCTTTCCCAAGAAAATTTGTTCAACACGTCTTGAACGCATATGGAACAGTAAATGCTAATTTGCTGTTTTCTAACCCCATGCCTGGGCTTAAACTCCGTTGGCCCGTTTTGTTTTATTTTGCATATGATTCAGACTTTACCTCTGGGAGTACAACTATGGCCAAGTAAGTCAAAAATAAACTGCTTTATAACAGCTTTTGTTCGACTTCTTCTTCAAAGGTGTGGATCCATCAACCACACCGCGTCGATATGGTAGTTAGAAAACAATCTGCAAATATTATGAAGTACACAAAACTGTATATAGATTAAGTAAATAACAACTCGTTGTTACTTAATTCAACTTTGCTTTATCCCTACGTACGTGGGTAATGTCTGTTGTGTCGCTCAACAAAGATAAAGATACCTTTTTACTGAAATGAAATCACAGTCCTTGAAAATTTCTACGCGCAAACCTACCTAGCGGTACTCGTAGTACTTTCATTTTACTGCATTGAACTATATTTTTATTATTGATATTAAAAATGGGTGAACTTGTTCAATTATTTAGCAAAGGTGAAGTAAAGGCAGCTGAGCTAAAAATAAGGAATGAGGACGTGGATAAATGGGAGATTGTACGTGAGCGTCTAGTTCTCAAGGGGTCCATTGGCCATGGAGCATTTGGAGCAGTTTGGAGAGCACGTTTGAGTCACCCAGGTGGAGAACTTGGAATTCAGACGGTCGCTGTAAAGTGCTTTACACGTAAGATGCACTGAATCTGTCTTAAATTGTTTCATGTGCATGAAACAAACAGCAATATATCGATTTTCCAACTGGTGCTTTCATATTTTGCAGCCACTTCTGGTGAGGAAGGAAGGAAAGCTTTGATGAGAGAGATTGAATTGGGAAAGCTTTTTGGAGAAACTGAGCAGCCAAACATTATTAAGTTTATTGGTTGTGTTACAACTGAAGGTAAATACAGTAAAGTGCCAGGCATTTAATCAAAAATGATTACTTTTATGTGCCAAAATTGTGTCATGATCACTTGACGTTACCTGAGCAAAATGTGTCATTCTACTCACTTAAGATGTCGGTTTAACAAACTTCCCCTTAGTGTGCGCTTTAAAGATTTTGCAGGTTTTTCCAGTTTGAATCAGTTGTGGCGGAGGTCGCAGACAGTAGTGATATTTTCTCCGGCTTCTACTCATAAGATACTTAAGGTCTAAGCATCATTTATCCTTTGCCATCGTCGAACCAAACACAGCGATAATCGTAGAATGTTTTGTTTCCACTCACTACAAGCGTCTGAGGTGGAACAAAGATTCTATCGATAGTAATTGTGTCTTTATTTTTTCCACTAGAAATAAGACACTTATCTACTGGGAAAACTCTTCAACTGCCTTAAGATTTTACTAAATAAGTTGAGTGATATATAATTACAAGAACATCAGTTGTTTCTTTTGTTAATCATGGCTTGCATGCATGTAATTTTTCCATTTTTGAAATATTTTTATCTTGGGATCATAGATTTTGAACTTTTAGTCTTGTTAATCATGGCTTGCATGCATTTAATTTTTCCATTTCTGAAATATTTTTATCTTGGGATCATAGATTTTGAACTTTTAGTCTTGAGCACATTTAAACATGACGTAAATATCATGTTAATTGTCAGCTATTCTGAAAAGAAATTCTACACAGTAGTAAAGTATATTTTGAACCTTTAGTTTACATTATACCTCTGTTCAAAGGGTATCCAATTATGGTCATGGAGTACTGTGCGCTCGGAGATTTGCTTGGTTTGCTGAGAAAAAGCAGGGGAATTCATGACAAATACCATCTTGGAGAGGGAAGTATTGAAGAGCTGGGAATATACGACCTTGTATCATTTGCCAAACAGACTGCGACAGGCATGGTATTCCTTGGATCAAGAGGGGTAAGAGTACATCTACTACACTTAAAAAGGACACTGTCACGATGTATTCAGTTTCCTAACACTGTTACAAATTCACGAAATTGGTCCCTAAATTTATGTAACACGGAACTTAATTAGCTCTAGCTAACTAAATGATTAAAAGCAATTTCTTGCAGAAAATCTACACTGCAGCAGCATTTTTGCAACATTTTAATGATTTTCGAGCCAAACTTGAACCTTTGAAAAATTGACATCCTGACGCTTTTCAAAAATCCATATCACAATCCATTTCCATCCTCGCCATCCTCGCTTCCTAATGGCTTCTAGTCAAATGTCGAGTACTGCTCTACAAAATGAAACCATTATTGTTAAGCTTCCAAAGATCGATGTATGTTTCTGGGATTTCCAACATCATGTTAAAAATGGTGACAATTTCCCCTTAAGGATAGCGTGCATGTCTCAAATTCTAATTTACTTGATTGTATAAGAGCCTATAAGGAGCTGTTTTCCCCAAAGTGTATATTTCGAAGTGTTAGTAGGCCGGCGAGCTTGCCGTAAATATTTCTACGATAATTTATGCCATGTTTTGATGTTGTAGATAATCCATCGTGACCTCGCAGCTCGAAATGTGCTAGTTGATAAAAACTACATATGTAAGGTGACTGACTTTGGACTGGCATATCAGACCTTCAAATACGGGCATGGCAATGCCAAAAAGGTACATTAGTTATAAACAAGCATAACGTGGATGAACAATTACTGGTGTCAGGTTACTGAACCTATCATTAACTTCTACTATAACAATAACGTCGTTGTTGTTATGGTTTTACTTAGCTACTTAGCGGCACCGCACTTCGGATGCGTGTGTTACTTATGCTTATGCCTCAGTGAAAACCAGCACTGATGCAAAGACAAAGTTTATGCGAAATACTTTAGACATTCAGTGAAAACTACTCCATAATGTGTCTCTAAACAAGTTGTGTACTACTGTTTTATTTCACAGGGCTGCATCCCAGTAAAATGGACAGCACCTGAAATTCTGTTTGGAAATGTTGCAGATCTCTCACCATTAAGTGATGTGTATGTACAAATAAATAGCGCTTAGACTTTACTACCCCTCGCCCAGGTTTTCGAACTCATTAGTAATTCCACAAGTTAATACACAGGAAATCATAACAGTGATGGAGTTTAGAAATCTCATCATAAATCAACGTAAATTTTTCCGGTTTTATCTCTCCGTTTTCTCCTATATTTGATTGAGAAGATATATCAAACAATCAAGACCTTGTTTTATCACGTTTCCAAATACCTCGAAGTTCCTCAAAAATACTCCGCTGTGCTTCGTATTTTCAACTCTCTTATCGGCGTTTTAAAATGTGGCAGAAACTATTTCTCGTAATTGATATGTTACATAGCCAATAAATGTAGTGATTCAATAAATTTACCAGTGACAAGAATTCACGACGACTTTCAAACCTCAAGATTAGAACTTCAAGTATGCTTTTAGAGTCAGTAAAGTATGAACCGCGTTTGCGTGCTTTTCGCAGTCACGGTGTTCATTTAACACAGAGGACACCGACAATGAATCATTTTCAGTTTGCCACTAAGTTTGTCACGTTTGGCTACGCTTACAGACGGTTGCCATGAAAGAATTACAAGTACTCCTATGGAGTGGAACTAAGGTAAAATTGAACTGGTTTCAACTGGTCAGAAGCAAGTAATTTAGTGTAATAGCCAAACCTAATTAACTTCTAAATCACATTTTTTTATCATTCTTCAATAACTGCTATACCCACATCTTAACAGGTGGTCTTATGGGATTGTCCTATACGAAATATTCACCATTGGTACGTTATTCTTCATTACTTCTAGGCAGTGTAATGATTTTGATTTTACAGTCTTAGCACACGTTAGCTAATTTAAGTTATTTGATAAAATCAGTTATGTTTTTTTTAGCGAATAAGCAATCTGGGGCAAGTTGGGTCCATTATTTAGATCAAGACTAGCATAACAGGTTTTAAACTCCCTGAAGCTCAAACAGGAAAATATTACAGCTAATTATTCGAGACAAAAAGTCGTCCACTCTTTTGATCAAATAGTGAACTTCTAAACTCAATATTACAACAAGAAGCAAAATCATATCCATGTTTTAGACCAAAATACTCCTTAGTGTGTCGCTATATATGCCCACATAACGTAGTGTGTATGTAATCAGGCCCCTAACAAGTCTCCGTACTAATCCACAACAGGAGGCATTCCGTATCCCGATTGGTCAGAAGCCAAGACAATAGTGGAAATTAAACAAGGTTACAAGATGCCAAAGCCCCAACACGTCGACAAATCTTTGTAGGTTTTGGTTCTTAGACCATTATATTATTTGTGATCGAAGGCAAAGAAGGCGACTTGAAACTATTAATAATCATAGCTGCAAACCTCCAGTGGGACTCCCGTATAAAAGGGACGGGGGGTGCTCGTTGTACCCTTCAGGGTTTCAAAGAGCGGTTTTAGTACCTCTTAGGGTGCTAAACCTCAAAAGGTCCACAGCGGAAGCTTTTCAGGTACCTTTAGGGTATTGAGCGGAAAGAATATGACAGGAGATGATGTGTTGTTTTAGAATTGGTACCTCTTAGGGGTGAAAAAAATCCAACCCATGCCCATAAAACAGGATTTTGGTAATTCTTAGGGGTTCTTTTGAAAAGTTCCGACGAGCACCCCCTTCCTTGTTATGTGGAGTCCTCCCGGCCGGGATGCAAACACGTTTTATTATGCTTCCTGTTGAGATTTTCTTTAAATATTTAAATCTTATATTATTTCGCTAAAACTGTCGCCGGAAAAGTTCCGAGAACTTTAAAAATCCAAGGAGTGCTCAGCTTGTCTTAAAACCAAGGGACTGTACTGCCTCTGAGAGAAGAAAGTAATTTAAACATTGAGAATTTGTGGGAAGATCAGTAAATGGTTTTATCGCCTGCTCTGTTGTTTGGTCACTGTGATTTTTGAAATCTTTTCTTCCACTGACTTGATGATAAGGTATCAAAGTCTTAAAAACATCAAGACGACGTTCAAGGTTGATTTGGTGTTTGACCAATGTGTTCAATGTGTTATGAGACTGACATGTACACAAGAAAATGCCTTCCTTTGGCTGAATTTGTTCTGAAATTATGTAATTTTAATTAAATAACTGGTTGCGTGACAGCTAACACTTTGAAATTTTGCTAGAAACGTTTTGAGAAACCCTGCGACTACAATCAGGTCATTTCAAGCCAAGTTAAAAATTGTAATCATAGGATTCCCTCTGTTATGGGTCGCCTTTGTTGAAATCTTTTCTGATTTTCAACAGCATCAAACATCGCAACAAGCATTTTTGGTGCTCTTAATTGATCAAAGCTCTGTTGAATCGTATATAATTGGCTAACATTTTTTGCCTTCAGTTAAATACCATAACTTACTAGGGATGTAATTAAAACTATTTTTTTTCCTCAGGTATGACATTATGGTGAGGTGCTGGAACGTCAACCCTGACTTCCGTCCTCCCTTTGAAAATCTGCGAAAGAGAATGGAGTCTTATATTCGTGACACGGTTTGTAATAACGGTTTTGATAACAAAATTCTCGAATCTGATTTGTCCTTCCATAGATCTTACACGGTCGCTTCATCTGATTCTCCTTTCTTTATTATATTCTCTCAATTAAACGAGCCCTCCTCTAGTATATAAATTGTCAGAAATTTAAGACAGTTTATGAATATGAATGATTATTCTACAGTAAGTATTTTATTTATGTACCAACTAAACTTACTTTTCACGGCCGCTTTCCTATATTAATTATAGGAGAGGATATTAATCGGTCTCCCACATATATGGTCATTTTCAAGCATGTTATTTCCCCGTTTCCAGTACGCTCTCCTCTCTTTTGACCACTTCTTTAAGGTCATGCATCGAATGGGATTTTCCAGCTACTTCTAACCCCTAACACATTCGCTTTGAGCACGTCAAAAGCTGCCACTGTCACTAAGATAAATGTTCATTACTTATACTGTTATCTCAGACATACCTGGAACTGATCAACATGGACGAGTACGATTCAAGTAAATATGCAAAAGTGGAAGACGAGGGAGGAGAAAACATTAGGGAACATTCGCAAGAAGCTAAGTCAAGTGGAAAGAAACGTGGAGCAAGAAGATGTGCAAGCGTGCGCCAGTAGAGATGGTGCATTGATTCGAATCACGAGAGTATCATGTTAATGGAAAAAAAAAAACCATAAATAACAGAAAATTGTCAGTTAAATAGCTGGCCATGTAGATTTGATCAAAAGAGATTTACTCATAATTTGCATGTTTAGCTGAAATAACATTCTAAATCTGATCCGGAAGATGATAGCAGAAATGGACTAGGGTAGGTTCTAGGGCCATGGTTCCCCATTTTGACAAAGGTAGCCATTGTTATACGTTTGTCCAACTAATGAGACGGCTGTGTTAATGAAGTGGCTGTGATAATAGTATTCAGTACTATTAATGAAGTCGCCGCACTAATAAGAGACTTATAATAATAAGGTGCCCGTGCTTCTGACGTGATCATGCTTATTTTATACTAATGAGGTGCCGTTCAAATGAGTTGCTGTGCTGCCAAGGTTGTCGCGTTAACGAGGTAGCTGAGCTGATGATATTTTCCGCCAATGAGGTGGCGCACCAAGGAAGTGATGTGCTAATGAGGCGGCTGTGAAAAAGACGCATTAACGAGCTGGTTGTTGATAATGCGGCTGCTGTGCTAATGAGATAGTTGTGCTCATAAATTAAAGCGGCTGTGTAAAAAATAAAACTGAATGTGACTATCTGAAGAAACAATTTGAAGAGACAATAACTCAGAGAAAAGGGCAAGGAACAAGTAGCTTTACTAGTTGAACTTTCTTGTTGGCTGTATGCCGTCATGGAGTATCTCTGCTCGTTAGGCCACTTTCCTTCTAAAAGGCACTTTACAGAGAGGTACTATCCCTGCATGTTATGAGGTGGTTGTGTCAGTGACGTGGCGCTACTAATTAAGTGAACGTAAGAACGAGCTGGATGTTGCTTATTAGCCTGCTGTGCTAAAAAGGTAGTTGTGTCTATGAAACAGCTGTGTAGATGTTGTTGATTAACTATCTAGTGAGGTGCCTGTCTTAATTAGGAACAAGAACAATTTGGCTCCAATCAGGAAAATACAAATGACATGTTTAAGTCATTATCAGTATGTAACTAGCCCAGAAACCACAGGTAAAAATTCCATAGTTTAGTTCACACTGTATAATCATCATTTTATTACATTACCTAGTAATTACGAGTTCGTTTGTTCTTTGCTGGTATTTAAAAATTGTTTACAGAGAGTTGATAAAAGCGAAAAAAGTCACTTCATTAATCATGTCTGAAGAGCTGTTTGTTTAAAGCAGACTTTAAAACTAACTCTAGAATAATATGTTGCTTGGCAATAAGCTAGCCCCTTGAATTGACTCTCAATCGTTTAAGCTGCGTATGTTTGAGTAGTGCCAGTGTAAAGCGGCCTTCACACGGCAAACTTAAGTTGGCAAACTCGTGTTGGCAAACTTCAAAAGGTTGGCAAACTCGCTCCTTCACACGCCAAACTCGCGTCAAATCACAACATAAGGTAATTTTCAAAAATTTAAGGGTCGGCTGCCCCTCCGCTACCTCCCCGCCCTTCTCTCTGGTCAAAAATTGGATCATAGGCTCACCTTTGAGTCACGCGCACGAGCGGCGAAGAGCAAAGCGATCCGGCGGAAAGGAGTTTGGCATCGCCGCTCGATTTCGCGCTCGCGGTTACGCCGTGCGCCCTTGTGCTCCAACGTCTGCAACGTGAGCCTGCTCGCAGACTAGACATTCCAAACAAACATTCTATGGCCCTTCGTTGTCTGCGGGCTCATTAAGCGCCCAGCGGTATAGCTTCGTTGGCGTGATCTCTTGTCTCGCTGACGATCTGGTTGATTCTCCGGTTGTGTCAGCTCGGCTCAGCTGTGTTTCACCTGGGGTAACTTCATTTGATCAGCGTAGTTATGGATTCTGCTGTTTTACCAGCCGTTGAGGCTGCTAAGCAGCAATTTTGTGTTGAAATGATGAAAGGCCTTGATACTCGGCGAAAGAACGACCAGTTTTGTGATGTGATTCTAGAAGTTAGCTCCGGTGACGATCAATCTTGTTTGAAAGCTCACAAGATCGTGTTATGTGCAGCAAGTCCGTTCTTTGACAACGCTCTTAACAGTGACATGAAAGAAAAGAAAGAAGGAGTGATCCGATTAGAAGAGACGAGCAAAGCTGTGATGGAAGAAGTGTTGGAGTATCTGTACACGGGACATGTTGTCATCAATGAAAACAATGCACACGAACTCCTGGCCAAAGCAGATTATTTCTTGATTCCAAGTCTAAAAGTTTTGTCGAGCAAGTTCATCATGCAAACACTGTCCCTTTCCAACTGCATCGTAGCTTATTATCTGGCCTTGAAATATCGGTGTGAAGAACTTCTGAAAGGTGCTAAGGATTTCATTCATGCCAACTTTGTTGCTGTAGCAGAAACTGAAGAGTTTCTTAATATGAGCAGCAAAGAAGTCCAGGAATGGATCTCAAGTGATGAAATCATCATCAAAGGAGAAGAAGTGGTCTTTGAGGTGGTCGTAAAATGGATCGAGACAAACGGTTATAGAAAAAATCTTCAATGTTTCTATGACTTGTTTCAACATGTTCGTTTGGTTTACGTGCCGCTCAATTATTTGTCCAAAGTGATTCTCCCGCATCGCTTTGTAAAAGCCAGAAAGAAATGTTTGGATTTGGCCCTAGATGCAATAAATTGTATTTCTGAGGGTACAGAGGAGCACTTTTTCAGTCAGGCCCCTAGAAAATGCCTCAAAACTCACGAAGATGCCATTGTTGCTTGTGGACAAAGGAAAACATTGTGTTACCTTCCCTCTGAAGATAGGTGGTATCAGTTAGCTGACATGCTGTCCCCTCATAACTCATACTGTCACACACTTTCCACTTGCCATAGTAAATTGTACCTCATTGGTGGGAATGTGTCCAGCGGCACCTCTGAACGCTATGAGCCCTCACTTGACTTGTGGACCTCTGGAAAAGCCCCTGAAGGTGATGTTTCAGAAGTCAGAGGGTGCGCTGCGGCTGCTACACTCCAGGGTTTCTTGTACGTAGTTGGAGGCAAAAGCAAAAGCAATGATGGCAAGCGATTGAGCACTGTGCAGAAATACAATCCTGACACCAACATATGGCAAGACGTTTCTCCTCTGAGCAGCCCTAGATCAAGCATATGTGCAGTGGCTGACGGAACTTATCTGTATGCTATTGGAGGCATGAGTGATACTGGTAAATTCGTGAACATTGTTGAAAGGTTTGATCCCACTAATAACACGTGGGATAAATGCTGTTCTACTCTTGCAAGAAGAAGACATGCTGCCGGTGTAGCCATTAAGCAAAGGGTGTTTGTATTTGGAGGCCTCTCTGAGCAGTCAGCTACAGATTCCTGTGAGGTGTATGATCCAGCTACCAACATCTGGACAGGAATTCCAAGTGCAGTTGCGCCAAGAGGCTATGCAAGTGCTGTAAGTTTCAAAGAGCATATCTATGTCTTTGGTTGTTTTCAAAGTGAAGATGGCGGCAGGCAAGAAATGTCATTGCAAGCTTACGATGTGGACAGCAATGAATGGGTACCGTTAATTCGGTCATTTGGCTCAAGATTTTTCAAAATTTCTCGTCTTAGAATACTAAGAGATGTCTTGCTTACTTGCCAGGTACTTGAATCATGATTCTTGCATCCTGTAAGTTTCAAATGGCAATCTATATGTAAAGGTAGCCTGTGACAAACAGTTGACACTACTGGTTGACTGAAATGTCTGTCAAGTGACTGTATTGGAAACCATGGGACGGTGCTTTTCATTATGCTTAACAGACCGGTCAGAGACCAGTGGAACTAACCAATGGAAAATGTTACCACATTTTCCAATCAAACCAGACCAAGTGAGAGGAATGGCTCTTACCTTTTTCTATACGCATCCCCAATCCCCCACATAAGTGAAATCTAAAGCTGAAGAGAGGTAGGAAATTAAGGTGGAACTTGCCAAAATGGAACAGCAAATTGCGATCCAAACAGACCAACTGATTAAAGGGAACCACCTTTGAAGGTGGTCCTGTATATTCTGGTCAGATCAAACTGAAACATCGTTCCATTTGATCCTTAGTACTGAAATTTCAAGAATCTTGGCATAATGGAAAGCACCCTATTTTATAGATGCTATGTGTTAACATGTCAGCCAAGAAATGGTCTTTATTCAATGCCAATCTGTACATCAACTGATTGTCTTATTTTGGCCACTGTACAGCAGAACTGATGCACAGCCAGAATATTTTTCTCTAATTCTTCAGTCTATATCATGCATGCAAGGGCATAACTGGGATTTTTCAAAGGGGGGATCACGCTGTGTCAAAATGAGGGTACTCACCCAAATGTCATGTCATTTTTGCCACCTGTTGTGGCTTGTTTGCTTAAAAAAGGCTTACAAAAGGGGGTTCACAGACACCCCAGGATTCCCCCTAGCTACACCCCTGCACATGAAGTTAGGTGCATTGCTTAAACTGTGTCTGCGATGCATATCTGACACTGTTTTCTAATGTTATTGAGGCTATTCAATGTGGCGTAAACTCTAGTTGATCAAAGTGTTTGTGGACTACTCATAGCATCTTTTAGGTCAATCCAGTGTAATATTTTACTTTTTTCTAATTTTAATTCTTAGATCATGATTATATTTTTTAACTTTCATTTTTATTCATTTGTTTTATGCTTTGTAAACTACGGCTGTGTACAACACATTGAGATTATGCAATTAATAAGAATGATAATATACGTGAAAAAATTACTCGATTGTGATTGGCTGAGAGCAATGGAGTTCAAGTGTAACACCAGTGCAAAAAGTGTAACACCGGTGCAAAAAGTGTAACACCAGTGAAATTACACATCATAATTCTGGATTATGATTGGCTGAAAGACAATAGGAAATTTTTGAAGCCAATGATATTACGTAAAATGATGACGAGAATTTTGTGCGGAAACATTGAAAAAAGTTTTCTCAAATGAGAAAAAGTGGCTTCAAGAAAGGTCTTCTGGCACTTCCTCCACGCAAATTTTTTCATGCCTATATTATTAATAAGTAATCATATGGTTTTTCTCATTACATTTGGAATTAATTTGCACTTGTGAGTTTTTCAAAAAGCTGAAATTGCACTCGCCAAAGCGGCTCATGCAATTTTAGCTTTTTGAAAAACTCATTCGTGCAAATTAATTCCAAATTGAACTCGAAACTGTATGATTACCTATACTAATTTTTACCATTAGCACTATTCCTATATATATGTATATAGGGTAGTTTTTATTTTTTGTTGCTCAAAAAATTGATTCAAAACAGGGGTTTGACATGCCTGGTTTGACCAATGATCTAGAGGATAGTTTTCCTTATATAGAAGTTTAGTTGAAAGAGTTTTCCTGCCTGTAAAAACCAGTTGCCCCTCCTGCTGAATACTTAAATGAAACCCCTGTGTCAGTGTGTGTTTCATTGGAGAAGCCGAACGAATTTTAAGCAAAAGTTTCTAGTCAGGCTGGTTTATCCAGCAAAAGTGATCAACAGCTGATTTCCTCCTTACAACAGCATGAGCATGACACTGCCAAGTAGTTGACCAAAGGGAATAAGATTGAACAAGGAATATAGTTAAGAATTAGCCAAGGTTGGTTCGTTTTGGCCAAGACACCTGTAGCTGACAAGAGATGAAGCCTCACCACTACATTCGATAGAAGTGAAGAGTGAACCGTTAAACTACAAGTTCAAGCATAATTTTGTTTTTATCATAATTTTTGTAAACAACCTCAATCAATAATAATTAATAAAATACAAAAAAATAATAATGCACTAACCAATCATTTCATTCCAGACATTTCACTAATTAGTTTTAAATGTTTTGAGTTGGAAACATTTTTAAAGATTGAGTTTGTTTATTGATTGTTAGTCAGACACTGAGTAGCCAATCAGATTGCATGTTTACCTGATAGTAGGTCACTCACTGTTATGCTAATGCCTGATACCCACTAGTGTGACTCTAGTGTGTACCCTGGTACAATAGGTTCTGTTTTAGCTTGTTACATTTTTTTATTATTTTTCAGGAGGGCAGGGTGGTTGATTAGGTTATCATAATTATGAAAACATGTATCTTGTCAGTTAATGTGATTCTTTCTGTATTCATGGAAGAACCACTATATTACATGGTGTTTTTTTAATGCTGTAACTGGATTTCCATTTTATATTATTGATGTTTTTACTTAAGAATTCAATCATACTTTTAAGTTTTTAGATATTAAGGCAGATAGCCTTTACCCTTCTGATGTAATTATTAATTATTAAAAATAGTCATCAAGTCTCTCTTGTTTACTCTTTCTGCCTCTGAAACAATCTTACCTTCGGGAACTTGTTTTAGGAAGGCATTTCGACTACAGTGCAAAATTAATTTGAAATAGAAATATTGGGATACAAATGGTCGAAATGGTTAGAGCTAGGAGTAGCTTCCCTTTCTCAAGAGAAAGTTCCTTGTCATAGGTATGGTTAAGTTACCGGCTTCTCTTTATCTAAACATCCACAAAGAGATTTCAATCTAATCAATAGCTTGCAGTTAGTGTTTTTAAATCCCCTTGAACACCTAATGTTACCTGGTGATGAATGCTTGATGGCTTAAATTGGTTAGCGGTTTGGCCCTTACCGTGCCCCCCCCCCCCCCCCCCCCCCGCAGATTCAGCTAGGGAATAAACTGTCACAGGGGCAATAGGTAGCTGTAGTAACCCTCCCAGTCGCTTCCGACACTTCTCCGGGAAACCAGAGTTATTGAAGCCTCGGCCGTTGTGGGAAACTGATCGTGAAGCTTTACAAGATAACTGAGTTAAAGAGAAAATGTGCGCGTGGTCTGCGTCTCTATCATTTCCTGACTTACGTGGCTCCCGACAACAAAGTCACAAATCCTCTTTCCCTTGTGCGCAAAACGGATATGAGTACAGATCTGCTGTAAATATATCTCTCTATACCTTCCTAATTTGAAAGGCGTTCATCTTCGCAGAGAAAATGAGCAATGAGAGCCGTAATTATATTTTTTTCGTCATAAAGACAATTTCATTAATGACGTAATAAGGTCACGCGCACGTGCGCACGGATTTGAAGGAAGCATGGTATCATTGTCGTCCCCAGGGGCCGCGCTTCCTTTGGTCAGCACTAAGAATCGCGACCTGTGGACTGACCCGATTTTTTGAGCATGCGCAGTGTATTTGTTTCGTATTCTTAGCCAGTCAGATTTGCCAGATTTGAAGGGAAGTCCGTGAATCGCGTACCTCCGGTGTCTCTGCGCATGCTCAGAAAATCGGGTCCGGCCAGAGGTCGCGATTCTTTACCTTTATTAGTTTGCACTTTTAATATGCAAATTTTTCTCAGCTTCTGTCGTTGTTATTGTTAATTATTTACTTACCTTAAATTTAAAATTTAGTTGTTACTTTTATTCTAAACGGTCACTTCTGAAGATGTATGTCGAAACATACGAAACGTCAAGTTTAATGAATTTTGTTTTCCAACGTGCGTTTTATTGTCATGTTTGTCACTGCAGTTTGTGTTTACAGTTCTTATAAAGCTACGATGACCAAAGAAAAAGAATATTTGCGATTCTTGGCGCCGACCAAAAGGAACGCGACAGTCTGGGGACGAGAATGCCATGGTGTGTGGTTTGTAAATGGTCATTTATTATACGACCAACTCCCTGAGCGGGCACTGTGATTGGCTACCCGAGCGGGCAAAATATGATTACGCGCTGTATCCCCGCAAGAAAAACTTTCCTGAAAAAAATAAATCCTTTATTGACTAAACTTGTTCGGTCAAGATAAGATGGCTGGATGTAGACAATTTCGATGTATTAAAGTTCAGCCTAAAACAGTGAGCTCTGGGGAATAACTACAGAGTTTGTGTGTTCTATTGTGTTAGGTCTTTTGACCTCGTTCCTTATATTTGAGTGTTTATGGACCTACATTTTGTACTCTACCCAGTGTGGCGGTGGGGTTAATAGCGTGGGGCTGACGGGGCGGAAAAAATAAAAAAAAAAGATAATTTTTTTTCCGCCAGCCGTGCCCTCCACCATCCCTACCCACGGGCATTTTGTACTCTCTCCAGTTTCGCTCGCATCAAGAGACCAAGATGGCGGCCCGTCGAGCTCAAAGATCGACATCTACGATCTCACGGAAAAATAGGGGACTGTGAACAGTCTACATGAAAGTAAATTTGTAGGGGAACGTATTCCCATCTGAATTGTTTTGCACTGGCTCGTTTTGACATAGAGGCAAGAGGCAACTCGGATATGCTTACTAAAATAAGTCATGGAGGACAAATTTATGTGGACCATCGGTGCTATTTTTAGTTATAAAATAACTGAGCTACTACGCGCGCTCTCATTGGTCGATAGGTGTGTTTAGGATAGAGTAGGTAAACACGGTTGTGACGTTTTAGATTCGCGCGTATTTTTGAGAATTATTTAATAAAAGCAATAGAACACTTTTTCCGTGTTTACATAGCCTCATCTAAACACTCGGGGGGGCGGGGGGGGGGGGTTGGGAGATTTCTCGAACTGCTATGCAAACCCGAGACGTAGTCGAGGGTTTGCATAACTGTCTCGGATTCTCCGCACCCTCCTCGTATTAAGATGAGGCTATGTAAACACGGAAAAAGTGTTCTATTGCTTAAATGTTACCAAACAATTTTTGAATGTAATTCCAGGCGGAATACGATGACATAGGCGGAAACGTATTGCGTTTAAGTTACGTCTTCAATCGTTCACTTGAGGCAGGGGCGGATCCAGGATTTTTCTTAGAGGTAAACAAATTTTACAAGCGAATACAAAGGTTTCATTACAGGGGGGTATGCACCCCCTGCACCCTCCCCCTAGACCCGCCCTCGTGAGGTCTGCTAAAATGGTCCTATCTGCCACACTCATTGTTTTGCTTTGCTCATTGTTTGGGCTTGTGAGGAGATTCACATTTGAAACCTGGTGTTTACTTGAAAATGTATTTTTACAGAGAAACTAAATTTGGTTTTCCGACGTTTTTAAGACTGATCAAGAAATCCAAGACGGCAGCTCGAAGATGACGGCTGCTTGTGTAACACGCGCGAAGTATTTAGCACATGATATGACGTCATCACTTCATTGCTTACCTTATGGAAACATTTACCTCTCTACGCTCGTCAATTCGAAACATTAACATCCCCAACCGGCAAACCCCCGAGACATTTTGAATTTTCGGTTGGTCAAACTCCCATCCTCCAGGGACAGAATGGTGTTCAAGTGGTGTGTAAACCTTTTGAGGGAATTGTTTTTGATCAACAATATATACAAAGCACAGTGTTGTCTCTTGATACTTTCTGCAAGTCTTCACCATGAACGTGAGGCAACGCCTTCAAATCCCCCCTACCCCTCCCAAATGGTGTCAAATTCCCCAGCCCAATATCATCAACTGATGTAGCCTGTTCCAGGATCTTATTTTTCTCAGTGGGGACGATCGAAAAAACGCGGGGCGGGGGGGGGGGGGGGGGGTTGTAAGAGGGGCGAGTTCTGGGAGAGAAAAGGTCCCGCTCGTCGTCCGCTTGCTTTTTCGATCGTCCCCACTGACTGAGATCCTGGAACAGGCTACCACTGATGTCGAAGGTTCAATAGTTCGTACAAATTACGAAAAACCTCTCTCCGCAAAGTCGACATTTACGATTAACCTTCCTAACTGTAGAGATTGTTCTTGCAACTTTTGTTCTTCTCTACAACTAGAGATTCATTCAAAAAGCATAACTACACCCTACAAAGACTATAGCAAAGTACCCACCCCGAGATGAAAAATAGAAAGATTTCCACAAATCCTTCTTCAGCAGTGAAAATAATTCTTCTTAGGTTTATATTATCATTTTTATTCATCAACAAAACTCATTGCGAAATGCACTTACATAAAGACTGAATGATAAATTGCACAAAAAAAACCTTCTGTACTGTTTGTTACCTTCCGACATTTTGGGGTTTTTCTTTTTTTTTTTCTTTTCCAGACATTTGTCTATCTTATTATGCTTGAACTGGCTTTCCTAATGCCTGCACAAAAGTAAGCCAGGTTAGACTTAGATGCACAAACGTCAAAGTGCAGAGCGCACCAATATATGGCACAACCAGATGCTAGGATATGAGCAGACCCTCCTTTTACTTAGTTTTATCGCAAGAGGATTTCACGCAGAAAGTTCTTCTTGTGTGCTTTCTTTTCCACTGCCTCCACAGACTAAGAAAAAAGAAGGGAGACCAAAGGATTTCACGTCGTCATTTTGTTGTACACTTTCTTTTCCATCTTGCTCAACAGACTCGGGTGATTAGGTTGAGCTCAGGAGATGACTGACATTCCAGGCTACAGACTTAGAAGAAAGACAGGACGCTAATGGCCTAGCAGTTGGTTGTATTTTGATAAGGCAAGATTATATTTAAAAACCTTCAAAAATGTCAAAACCTACAGTCACAAAATCAAACACCTCTCATATGATGCTCTTAAAACTGAGCTTAATATACCAAGAGTAGTGCAGTAAGCTTCAAATCTGAATCCAACTTCCATGGGAAGTAATAAGAAAACACCAAAATGTGTCCATTAGTAACTAAGAAAATTGTCTGTCTCCTCTTGCAATTTAAAATATATTACATCTTTTGCAAAACAAAAAAAGATTCTCTCATGTGAAACGTCAACAGCCCCACCCAATGTCAACTCTTATAATCACAGGGGCATCCCACGCTCATTGTGTGACTTTTATAGGTGGAAATAATGTAGAAAAATGTACAATTGTATTTAGCAGCTAAACATATGAAATAGTATCAACTTCCCTTAACTTCCATTTATGTTAATTGTGTCATTCTCCGTGATTTTAGTTTTGGAAACGATTTAAAATGGTCTAAAACACCACAGAAAGACAATACACAAACAATGCCAGAGAAGGTACAGTACTACTTAGTACTAAAATTCCCTAAAGTGTTCATGGCATTCCTGTGCGAGTCTTCTTGAGCTTTATAACAGTGAGAACTGTGCTCTTTAAACCTTAAAAACCTTCTACAAAGTATCTCCCCCACAAAGGTATCTTACACATCTAGTTCTGACAAAATATTGTTTTGAACTACTAGGAACTAAAATAATTTTGAAGATGTCTCTACAGTGGTAGAGGAAAGAAAAAAAGTTAACTAAGTCAGTTAGTATACATAAATCACCACTGGAATAATCAAGCACACGTATTGCTTACATGTACCTCATCCAAATTTACAAAATATGTCTTCTTCTTTTTGTTGCTGTTGTTGTTATAATTGAACTCTCAGCAACATGAACATCATGGTAAAAGAAAACAAAATCTTCATTTGCAAGAAGCAAATGAAAAACATGTTACAACCTATCATAGCAGTTTCATTCAAGAGGAAAATAGCGCAACAATATGCTACAATTGAACAATATACTGCTAAGACCTGCTTCTTGCCACTCAACAGTTAACAGCTCAACAATAAGAAAACAAACAAGTAGTGACAATTGTACAATTTACACTTCACAGAATAGACCGCAGTTGTGAGAAGATATATGTTTACGAAGCCAATCATGTGCAAAAGCATCATTTCGGTACCTTGGAAAGAAAGGCAATGAGCCTGCAAGAAAATGAGGTTGTGCGGTTAATCACTAAAAAGGATTGAAATGAATTTGATTCATAATTACTGAGACTTTACACCTTCCCTGTCTAAAGCAACTGGTCATACATGTGCATACATATCCCAAAATTTGCTGCCTGCAGAGTTTCCCACTAGTCAACCAGGACTTTTCTTAAGTAAACCCGCTGACCAGGGACTCATGCGCTCGGCCAAATGTGTCGGCCATGTTTCTGTTTCGAACACTGCCAACAATCTGAAGGACTTGCTCATTATTTCTCATCTTAGGAGTTCTTGTAAGCGTCTTCACTTCACTAGCTAAGTTTAGTTGCATTGCATTGTCATCTTTGTTTTCCTGTTCGATTGTAGAATGGTTCCTTCATCGTTGGCATTAAAGTGAATTTTGCTCATCGAGAAGGCTGTTTCTTCACTGCGCACCCACTCATACTCCAGCATAGAGTGAGGTACTTGTACGTAAGGGTAAGACACCTGGCCCAGGAATATACCATTAAGACCCTGGCCTGGGATTGACACTGATTGCTTCAACTAGTCCCAATGCAATTATTACAACATTACGCAGTATTAAGTGACCAAATCTCCCACAAACTGGTTAGGTGGGTACAGTCTGCATACGAGCCAAGTGGCCCATCAAGCTAGAACTCATCCCAGTTTCTGTAGCATAAAGCGACTAGAAGTATTACTATTCCTCCCCCCGCCCCCTCCCAACCCCTGGCCCTCAAATTATGGGATTCTAGTCCATCGCAGCGTTACCCCCAGCATTAAATATGCCAGTACCCATTTATACACGTAGGTGGAGAGAGGCACTATGAGAGTTAAGTGTCTTGCCCAAAAACACTAAACAATGGCCCTGGCCAGAGCTTGAACCCGGACTGCTTGCTCCAGAGATGAGCGCGCTAACCATGAGGCCACCACACCTACCACAAACTGACCAGAAAATAATTCTGATGTTTTAAAGAAACTGTATGATCAGAAACTAGAAGAAGATGCCCTGCTGTTTAAAGAATGGAAACCACTACCCCTGAAGAAAATATAACCACTGTTATTTTGGTAATGTACATGTACACAGTCGGGTGATGATAATATTGGTGCGTTCCTTTGGGGTGATCTGGATCTGGATCCCATTCAGTTATCCAAGACCACAGAGATCATGGAACCTCAAAGGAACTGATTAATCAACTCTGGTCATCGATTCATTGGTTCCTTTGATGCACCATGATCTAAATGATCTAGGATTGCTGATCTTGTTCTGATCATCCCAAAGAAATACACCCATTATTTACTTATAGCACTTTTGACCACTTGAACACTTAGGACCATGTACAGTAAATATTCATCCACATGCAGAACATTCACCTTCATCATGCCTTTTCTGGTGTCGTTTTAGTTTCCATGGAGCATCAAAGGTTGCTAAACAACCTCGCTCTTTACACCTACAATATAACAATGATTTGAACACAAAATTTCAAAAACAAGATAACACAAAAGAACTAAAATCTCCTCACTATGCCTTTCAGTAACACATAAACTCTGCTCAATCAAACGTTTTGTGTTTTGCTGCCATCATTCATCTTAGTGGACCTCCCAGGAAACAGAAGTTTACTTCAAAAGGTTCAAAAGGATAAGTCTATAGGTTGTGATTGGTAGGTAATGCATTTTGTTTGTTTCTGTTATTCAAGGTTCACTGGCTGTCATCTTAATAAAACAATAGTTGAAGGCAGCCAAAAATGCAACGTACTACTAGTTGCATTTTGAGTTTTGAGTTCACATGTTATTGAAAGGCATAGTTATGTAGCTGATTGATTGGTTACACTGGACCACTGTGACAGTGGATATTAACATGCAACATTCAATAATGACAGTGGTAACTTTTTCAAGTCTATTAATAGTAATTAAAAACATTATTTCTAAAAGCTGAAGTTACATTTATGTGAATAATGTTCAATATCAAAAGTTCAGTCTGGAGAACATATATAATTCTAATTCTAATTGCATATTGACCCACAAAATGAAACATGCCACCTTGTGTAGTGGTATTAGAGACATCATAAGATACATGACAGTGCTCAATGGATTGCTTTTCATTTGGTTAATAATGAGGACTGGCAAAGTGATTAAACCTGGTTTGTTGTACAGATTACAACAGCTATGACAATAATGAACATACATAATAAAACAAATCAAAACTGTGGAGCTCGAGGCAGTGATGCCGAGAGGGAAGGGTACCGAACTCAAAATCCAGAGGTTGCAGGTTCAAGTAACTTCTGTTCTGACCATGAAGTCGTTTCTTGGTAGACCTTGATCAACTCCTTGGTCATGTTTGTACATGTATATGGCCAACTGGTCTGTCTCCTGCAAGCTGGGATTTTTCAAGCCTCTTATGTTTAGTTGATATATTTGTTTCTTTCAGTATAAGTGACATGCCTGTAAGCTACATGTAGTTAGGTGTAGCTAAGCGCACTGACCACTACAAACAACAAAATTTGAACATTTTTCAACATTTGGATACAATTATTATGACTACTGACCTAAAGGGCTTCTCACTGGTGTGTACAAACTGATGAATCCTGAGTAGTTTAGACTTGCTGAACTGTTGATTGCATCCATCAAAGCTACACTGCAAATATACATGGTGACAGAGGATTAAAATAGAGTGAACACATAACATGATTCAATGTCAGGCATATAACACAACATGGATAGCTAGCCAAGATGCTTGTCTTTGGTATGTAAGGTACCCCCAACATATTTACCACTTCTTGGCTCTAAACAAGTGGAATCAAGGGTGGTCCCATTTATACACCTAGCTGAATGATCACAAGCATTGGTACACTGGAAACTAATTTAAGGTATACAAGATAATGTAGTCTGGTTTTTAATAGTTAGTGCAAGCAAAAATATAGATGATGCAGGCACTTAGTATTGCATGTAAGCAGAAATGCACACAGTAGATTTTCCATTTTCAATTCACATTTTCTTTTACTTGAATATCCTACGCATTTATATGCTTTATGTCAGGATCTAAATTCACAGCAAAGGCCAAAAGGACAGTCAGCATCTTCATAATTCTTATGCTAATTAAAGCTTGTATACTCAGGCCTCAGCATCACATGTACAGGCCATTTTCAATTGAAAGGCTCTTTGCTATATATAATAATGAATATCAGAGCCACTTGTGTCCCAGTTATTGAAAACTAGTCTAGCTTAACAAAAGCTTTCCAAGGCAAGAACTCTTGAAAACCCAGGCTCAAGCCAAAAGGACTACAGTCCATTAGTTTATATTAAATATAAATCTCCCATGGCATACATAAAATAACTTGGTAGCTTACCTTGAAGGGCCTGTTGTGTGCCCTCTGTTCATGACGCTTGGAATTGTGCTTAGTCATAAATAACATATCACATTGGCTGCATCTAATATTCAAAGCATGAAAAAAAAAATTATTGGCATCACACTACTGTATGTCTTAAAAATACTCGCAACTGATGTTTGAAACAGAAAGGTTTTGAGGTTAACGACTTGATCTCATGACTAGATAAACAGCCCTCTAGCAATTACAGTGATTTCATCACTCGGGTTACAGAATCCCATTGAAAAGGCTGGCTACCCTAAAAAAAAGCAACTTCAAGAAACCTGGATATTCTTGCAAGTAGCATATTGAATAGTGAAAAGTAACACTGACTTGAATATTTTCTCGCCATCGTGCGACAGTAAATGCCTCTTCAAATGAACGGCTCTAACAAACGATTTTTCACATCCCTCATGAGGACACACACAGGGTCTCTGAAAATAAAAAAAAATGCAAAACATGTAATATATATATATATATTTTAATGACTGCTTACACACAGCTGATCAATAAAGCTATATGTATGGCAACCTCTACTGACATTGTTGTTTACATCTGGTATTTATGAATGTATCTGATGAACAAACTGTTATTATTTCAAAATAATAAACAAGTGGTGAGGTAGATATCTATTTAGTAAATCTTAAAATTCATTTGCCTGGTTGGAATTACTTAATACAGGGATACATTGCAATTTAGATTTATGCTCATTTAGGGAAATCAAACACTTTCAATGGAACACAGTTGTTGGGTTGCAAAACCAGCGATTTGTGTCACAACAAGGTTGAGCAACCTGGCACCAACTCTGCACACAAGTGTCTACAGTACCACTAACCCCTTCTCCCCGGCCGTTCAAATTGTTTAGGATGGATCCTAAGCCACCTTCATAAAGTGTATATTTATGGTGGGAATGGAATTGGAAACACTTCCTGTTTCACACAATGGGTCGTTGCCAAAAAATTGAATGTTCAGAGACTTTCCTAAGGTACCGAGGGCAAGGAACCGGGAATGAGCGATCGCTTTCAAAAACAAACTAAGCAATGAACGCGATCGAAGACATGGTTTGTTGTTGTGCGCCTCTGCCGAAACTAAATGTAAACCCCGTAAAAATAAAACCCGACGAGAATTTAAAATAAGCCAGTCAAATAAAACATAAAGATCACAAATAAACGGACAAGAATTCCCTAAACGCAGTTCGCATGTTTTAATTGATTCTTGCGCGCAAAAACGTACCCTAAACGTTTTCATTGTTCATGCCGGTATTTACACCCATCATTTGTGTCATGCAGGCAAGAAGCGTGTCTCTAAACATTAACAAACCAAGAAAATGCAATTTACCTCCCCAGTGTGCATCCGCTTGTGTTCGATCAGTCGGATTTCCTTGCTAAACGCTTTCCCACACCCTCTGAAATCACACACGTGTCGACTTTGTTGAGCGGCCATTTTGTTTGTGTTTGTTTTTACCGCTGACCACCAAACAGTGCACTGAATCTACCCACAAAGCCACAGAAGACTGGCCTTGTCAAAATGGCGGATGTGTAATGGTTTGAAGCAAATTAAACTTTCAAGATACCCATCTAAGACACTAAGCTAGCTTGGTAGATGGCAGATTCACGGGATAACCAGCACAATCAGGAAAACCAGTACGGCAAAGACCATCATTGGACAAGAGAAGATTTTGCTGCGTGTGCTTCAGCCAATGCAAATTACTATTATCAAATGTCGTTGTGGTGGTGGAACACATACTTGCACAATTTGCACGCCGGAACTCATCCTTGGGCCAGTCAGTTTACAGATCAAAGCTGCGAGTGTACAGAAAGAAGTTTGATCGAAGAAGACGCTTGCGAATGCTGCCAGAATGACGAAGGCACCTTTGAGTCGCAGAGACATCAAATGAATCAATGCAAGGACTGTCCACAGCAGTATCCAGGCCCTCCCTGGCAGAGATTGCCGGAGGAGTATTCCAGTAGTAGTGGAAATCACCGTGATTTTCGTTTGAGGCAGAACAATGATTCTGATAAAGATAATGTTGATGATAATGATAGTGACGATTGCGCAGGTGGTGATGAGGATTGCAATGATCGCATTGATGATGATGATGATGATGATGATTGTGATGATAACAGAAACGACAATGATGATGATGAGGACAGTGATATCCATATGGAAGTTGATGACAATTTTAGAAAATTCTTAGAACAGTCAGAGAAACACAGACAGGAACGCGAGCAGAGTAAGTTGACATCTATTACACCATTTAGGGCTAAAAAGTGAACAGCTTTGGGTCTCTCATAGTCTCCTTCGCAGACATTATTAGGGTCTTCATGCCACGCTTCTTCCCCCCTAAGTGGGAGAGAGGCATTGTGTGACAACCCTAATAACAGTTGCGAAGGAGGCTAAGTTTCTCCCTGTGATATTAATGTATATTTGTCAAAATGCAGGTGATGAGAGTTAAGAACAGGGACATTCCCTAACACCAAATGCTCAGAATTATCATATTATCTGGTATACAAAATTAATGTAACTAATAAGGACCTCTGGACCATGGAATTAGTTCCTTGGATATGCCAAAAAAAATTCCTTTCCTGTTTTGGAAGGAAGATAATTTATTTTAAAAGCTTAAAGGTGACCAAAGTAATAAGAATAAGATATTTCCCTTGGTAACAGCCATTATTAGCCAATTTGTGGGTACATCTCAGGAAAGCACTCATAGTATTTACATGTAATTGACTTTGCAGTTTAAGCTGAACAGATAACGCTACAGTGTGAAGTTCAAATGCTATCTGTGTGAAACCTTATTCTCTGTCTCTGAGGTTGTCATTTTAAGTATGTTCCACATGTATCAGAATACTGTTCAGTAGTAATAAATAACATTTTTCCTGGCTCTGTTTACATCAGATGTAGCCTAAATTCAGCAAAAGAATGGTCACACAGTTCTTTACGCAGAAATCAAGCTTATTGATTTATTTCCTTTCTCTTCCTTTTACATTTGTCAGGAAAGCAAGAAATATTACAAGCCAAAGATGAGTACATTGAAGGTGAGTAGCAGTACTTTTGAGAACTGACAGTAGTGTTACATGTATCGACATCCTGCTGAATCATAAATTTGATAATGTTAAAGTTACTTTCACATTAGAAATTAATTTCCTAACCAGATTTGTCTTTGTTTTGTCTAAACAGTTGGTTCAATTCATCTGAACACAACAACACGTGCTCCATCAGAACAACCTGGTGCAAAGAGGAAAGCAGAAATGCAAGAACTCTATGGCAAACATGCCTCAGCCATTATGTCTCTTGAGGCATCACTTCAACTCAGCTATGACAAAAACTGTGATTTGAGACAGCCAATCTTTTGGCCCAGTATTCCTCTGAAGTTTTGATTTTATTATTGTAGGACATTTTTTTTCTTTATTAAAATTGAGCAATTTTGGTCTCTACAGAGCCTTTGTTTTAAGTGGTAAAAGTCTGTCTTCCTAACTTGTTTCGCATTCCCATTGTCCCTGGGAGATTTGGTGACCCTTACTGGAGACCATGAAGTTTGGTCTGTATTCAAGAGAATCCTGGGTAATCCAGGAGAGTTGGCATAGATGTTGCGCAGTAACAGGTTTATAACTGATGCAGAGATAATAATAAAAGCATTTTTCGTTAATGAAAACAAAAACTGTCAATGAAACTGCAAGGAATTAAGAGGCCTGTATTTAGCAGGGTATCCGTGAGGCCTCAGTTCCCTTTCTCCCATCCCCAGAGATGCCAACCTAAAAAATTCAAAATCCAGGACATCACCATTTTTACCTTGTATGACCCTAAAAAAAGTTGCTTAAAGCAGAGCTGTACAAATTAAACCTCAAAAATGCATCAAATATCAAAAACTTTCCCCCCAAAAATGCCAAAAGTTTGCCAAAATATGCCTGAAAAATGTATTTTATGCGTTTTCATGTGTGTTGTCCAGAACATTTGGTGATCTGTATGGGAAACCGGGAGACTCAGTATGTATCCGGGAAATTTGCAGATAATCCAGGAGAGTTGGCATAGATGCATCCCTTGTTTTTTCCCTTATCCCCTCTCCATTACATCCATCCCTCCCCACTCCCCCAAGAGAGAGTATGTCTACGAAAGGTACCTATTCATCCAGGAATACATGTCCATGCTATTGCTTCATTACATAAGTTGTGGATTTCACATGTGAAGACCCCAAAGACAAGGTGAGAATGCGCCCGCGGTAACTTCAACCAGCGGTATGTCAAAAACTATTACAAATTCCAAAATGGCGGACGCGAGTTCGGATATTTTGTTCGATTCTGTTCGGTTTGTTTTAAGCAATTGGACAGTCATACAACTAGCCGTAGAACATGGATTCGGAGGAAGGGACACTGCCGAAAAAGCAGAATGGATGGTGAATGTTATAAACCAAGTGCTAAGAGAAAATGGTCAGTATTCATATTTTTGAAGCTTCTCAAACCGTTCACGTGTTCTGTACCTTTTTACAGCAGTGCCGGTCGAACCGTGAAATGCCTTACCCATTTAAATACTTATCCATACTTTTCCATTATTTAAAATGATTGTTAACAAGATCATAATCAGAGTTGTTGTTTTAATGATCGTGATGGTTAGACTGTAAACGTTTAGTACACATTTTTTACTTTCGGGCTTACATTTTTATCATTTTATTTCACAAATACATGTATGTCGATCATACAAGTAGAAGCTTTATAGTTATACGTGATGTTGACATAGCCTAGCAGTATCATTCTTCCAATGACTTTTGGTGTCTCGGAAATTTGGTTGCCACTAGATTCACAAAAGAGTAATATAGTTGATTTGATCGGTAGTGTAGCAGCCCTCGTAAGCTGTTATTGTTTTATTACTGCTGCAGCTGTTATTGTTAGGGGCATTGTTTCTGTTGTTTGTTCTATTGTCCTCTCAAAGGCTTTCAAGCCATTCATGTGAGACCTTACGAGAGCTGCAACATGGCCTGATTTGATTGCATGTGAAATACCCAGTGCCTAGTTGGTCACAGGTCTTTGATTAACCTTATTAATTAATATGTATCAATAATTAGTATGGGTTATCGCATGAGAATGAGTAAAAGTAAGGATAAATATCATGTGTGTTTTGGGAAGTTGCAGAAGAGTGGCTTGGAAGTTTCTGCAACTTCCGAAAACATAGTCAAATGATATTTATTAAAGTTAATTTTACAAGGAGTAACATAGTATCAGCTGTAACCACCAAACTCATCCACCGTTTAATACAACTTCTGTTACTTCTTGGGCTCCTGGCCCTATTGACACTGCAATATTCAGCTGAGAAAAGTCCACCAAGCTTCAGTGTCTACATCTTTACAGCTGATACTTAGTTTTGAAAGATTGTCCACAAGATTGTCCAAAAGAGTAATTATTGGAACTTTTCACAGGCTTTCTGTAGAAGCGTTGTTACCTCTTCATGTGTTGCTAATCCCTGTGTCACTAACATTACATTTTAATTGGCACATATATTATATACATATAGTACATGTGCATGCTTGTGCCGATTTATGTTACTCTTTTTCAGAAACCATAGAAAATTATGAATTAGAAGATTATATTGAGGAAATTTTATTCAATGAATTCCACACTGTGGCTGAAGATGGAAGCTTACCAAAGGTTAGCTAAATTCATAGTTACTGTAATTTATTTTCTAAATCTGCATTTTGTCTGAAATGAAAGGTTATCAGTTTAAGATTCCTTTGAAGACTGGTATACTGCAAATCTCATTAGTCAAATGTCATTTTTGAACTCTTGATTAATAGTTTAAAAGTTATCTGACCGGCAATTTAAGAATGTAGGGTAGGTTAAGTACACAATGTAGTTTTTCAGTTAGGAAAGAAGAATTTTTGTCAGCAAAATTTCTCAAAGAAAAACTTGACTATTGTTGACCGTATTACACAAAATACAGAGTGCTTGTATGTGACATATTCCCATGGCCATTTTGCCATTCAAAACAGAAAAGTTGCAGTAATAGACCATATGTGTATTCGTGGCATTGGACTAGAACTAGCTTGCAACTGAGGTTAATGCAGGGAGTGTTTTCAAATCCAAATCACATTTATCTCTTTTTGATGATATTCCCTTGCGTAAGCCTCCATTGCAAGGTAGTTCCAGTCTAATACCGAGAATACAAATATGGCCTATAATTTGTTGTTAACTAATGTTTTTTAATTAGCTGCATACATGTCCCTGTGTTAAAAGAAAGTTAATTACTTTTGTGCTCTTTAGGTTGTTCAGAAACTGTGTGCATTTCAAAGACTATGGAAGGAAGGAAACACAAAGCAGATCCAACAAGAAATTAGTTCAGCTCCAAGACAAAAACTTACACCGTGTGTCAAAAGCAAAGCAGTGACAAGTGACAGTGATAGTGATGATGATGATGACAATAATGAGGCAGATGCACGAGCTCTATGTAATGGACATCAGGAGGTAATAGAAAGCATTGTTCCTTTTTAGGTCTCTGTGGGACAGTGGTTCATTACATTGTGCACGCACCAAGATTGCTGCTCTCAAGTGCAGGGGTTTCATTAATGTTTTCAGCAGGAGGACAACTAGTTTTCACAGGCAGACAAAACTATTTGTACCCTGGTCCCAGAGAGTTTTCTTGATTTTTCTTCCTTTTGCGAAGCGGCGACCACAAGTCACGAAGCGGCGAGAAAGAAAAACCTCTGGTTACCTTGGACTTGAATCTCACTTTCATGCAGATGCCAGCTGTCAAACATGTCAAATTGATAATTACTTATCAGCTGCTAATGGTTTCCACACGGATGGTGGAGAGTGGTATCACTTGACCTACTTGGCCGGGGTCAACACGCGTGTTTGCAAGAATTAATGTTTTTATCTGCAACGATCGCGAAGGCTCTGTCTTGTTAAACATTACTACGGAGCATGTTTCTCCACATACTCATTTTGTAAGAGGGACTCAGGACTTCCAAATAGCAAGGCATAAACTTCTTGTCTCCGCTGCTCAAACTGGCCACTGAAATGGCACGGTTTCGCAGTTCGCGGATACGAGAGTCCACAAAAGACTTAGAGGATACACAACCAGAATTGTGGCATGATGAGGGTATGAATAACCTGACAGGTACAGGTATTTGCAGACATCAGGGAACAACTGAAATATAATTGATTTTCCATGTCTGGTTGGCAGTATGGTAAACAATACATCTTTGCAATTTATGACTGCGAGCAAGGCTTTCTTTTGATTTTTTGTGAGACTTTCAATCTCTGGAAAACGCTCCTCGAGTACCGAAGTCAAAATTCTTCAGAGACACTGTCAGAAACATAATTCATATCAAACACAGGCGAATCTTGAACGTATATAAACTGAGAACTGAAGTATTTTGCAAACAAATTCCTTCCCTGGTAGAGAAGCAAAATTTACCTCAAGAAGTGCAGTGACAGATATCCCCACCGTCCCCTCGGTATTACCAATCAAACGAACCAGTCATATTGATTTGCGTGTTTGTAGAAATATCAACCAATCTGAGCCCTAGGGTCAGATCCTGACCCTGGCATCTGCATGAAAGTGAGATTCAAGTCCAAAGTAACCAGAGATTTTTCTTTCTTGCCGCTTCGCAACTCGTGTTTTCACCGCTTCACAACTCTCTTGTAGCTCTCTCGTAGAAAAATCAAGAAAAACCTCTTGGACCAGGGTAGACTATTTGTCAAGAACTGAACTTCTTTATTAGAAAAACTTTCCCCTAGATGGTCAAACCAGCTGAGCAAAATCGCCCTCACAGCTGGTCACATTGTGCGGTGCCTTGCCCTTAATGAAACCCCTGTAAATGTCTGAATGCTCTGAAATCCTCTTCCTTCAAGCCTAAAAATAAAGCAGTTACTGAAGAGATACATGTAAGCTTTGTATACTTCCTATGGGCAGAGTATTGAATAGGTTTCATCCACTCAGTGTATACATGTAGTCCAGTAATTTGGTTTGCCGAAGTGCTACTCTTCAAATAACGTTCTCGCGCAAAAGGTTTTTTACATTTGACCACTTTGAATTTTATCATGGTGCATAAGCCTCCAGAGGACACTGTTGGTACATGGAGTTGGCTTGGTCTTGTTAAATGTCACAAATACCGGTAGTTAATTTTTTTTTTTTTTTTTAAACTAAAACTTATTATTCCTTCACTCATATCTTCTATATTAATATATTATTTGGCCTGGAACTTCAATAACCCCCAATTCTTACCTCTCACTATTACTAACATAAACACAAAAAATGGAAAGATGACAAGGACACAGGTATGGTGTAGATTAACACTTCTTTATTCGTGTTTTAGGACGACAGGACAAACAATTCTTCAGTAAGTCAACAACTCGACGATCTTCACATCTCCGACAAAAACACTCAACCTGAGCCAGACTGCTCACAGACAGAAACAAGAGGAAATGGTGAGTACTGCAAAAACAAAGCATCCTTTGTTCCTGTCAATCAGTGGCTCATCAATCACAGCACATAGGCTAACTGTGCTTTTCTGTCCCTGAGATACGGGTGGCAAGACGAAAAATAATGCGGTCTAACGTTGAACCTAACGGGACTAGGTCACGCTCTTTTTGAGGGTTGTGTTACATACAGCCCTGCTTTGCAGTGAAAGTAGCGTTGCAACGCCCCAAATAATGACTGCAAACGAGACTTGTTGCTAACTATTACAAAGATGGAATGAAGCGTCTTATCATTGAATAAAAGTCATTGTGTAGTTTGGCTTTTTGTGGACGTCTATTTTATTTATTCATGGCTGACTAGTCGGACTAAACACATCTTTCATACAGTAATTATTTATTTATTTATTTATTTATTTACTTTTAATGCAACTTAGCCTTTTATGGAAATTTAAAATCGATCATTCCACGTTATTAGGAATAGCAAGTGCCTTGGTTTGCCTGTCCCTAGCTACGGCCCTGCTGTTTCCTGATTTATTAGTTTCATAACAACATGAGGAAAATCTAACAAAATCAGTGGCAAAACGCCGTTTGTCGTAAAACATAACTATTATTTTTTTGGTATTGCGTGTAGCTTGGTTTAAATTAATCAAATAGAAATCGTCTTTGTTCCAGTTTGCATGAAAACATTTCATGATTTGAAAAAATCAGTTTGCACCAAGTCAAATCACCAAATCACTAAGTTAGCAGCTAAGAAAACAGAAAGACAAAACAAAACAAAACAAAAACCTTAAAGTTACCTCTGTTAAGAACAGTGGCCAGGGAATGGATGTCGTCTAGGTCACCATGCTTCTCAGTTTGATTGAAAAAAAAAGTGTGAGCTCTCACCGATTTTTGTTTTTCTCTATGGCTAACGGAGTGGGAAAGATGTGCTGTTTTTTGCATGAAATTCTACTTTTGTACTCAGCGCTGTTTTTAACACTGATGCTAACCGCTTTGACGGTAGTGCAGCAGAGCTTGCAAGGAGTCTGAATTCCTTGTAAAAGTATGGACATCTACAAACTAGTTTACCACACCTGGAGAAAGACTATGGAAAATAAGAATAGGGTTTTTCCAAACTGCATCAAAGCTCAAGCAAGTCGGTTTAATTGACGAAATCTTTCAGCCAAGTAGTCGGATTTCATGTAAATTTCACCTAAGCCAAAATATTCAATTGCAGAATCTCCAGAACTTTATCTACCCTAGCTCCTGACGTTACTGTTGTGTGGCCGCTTGCGTCGCAAATACTGTGCGTTCACATTTATTTAGTACTTCGTGGTTACATTTTAGCTAGGAATGTGCTTGGTTTATGTGGGTATCCGGTCGCTTCGCTCCATGGTTGGATCGCTCCAAGCTTGTCGAAGTCAGTTCGCTCCAATGCGCATAAAGATTATTCCTCGTTCTTTTATCCACTGCCAAGCCAAGCTCGGTTACCTGTGTGGAGCGATCTAACCATGGAGCGAAATGACCGTAAATCTTTTTGTGTCTGGGTAAAGAAAATTATGGTTCGGGAAACGTATAGCAAAAGTCTTGAATTCAACATCTAAAAGTTTGTTCGAATCCTGTACAATACATGTATGTATTTGTAATTCTCCTTATCTTTGTATTGCTCTTTTGTAGAACGTTCATCCATTCAGTCGCAAACGCAAGATCAAGACGAGGAAGGATGGGAAGTCGTGCGGAGATCGAAAAAACGTTAAATGATTGCCTCGAGCAAATGAACTTACATTTGAATTTTAGAAAAATGTAGAGTGTTTTTACGGCGGCCATATTAGTCCCAAACAAGAGAACTTTTTTTCAAAAGAAAAGAAGTCATTTCCCAAAGGAGGGAAATGTTATTGTTTCGGAACAATAACATGGCCGCCTTGACGTCATGTGAATACTCTCCAAACCTTGCTGTAAAAATAAATGCTGAATAATAACAAACACGGTGAACCTTGTTTGATTTCGCGCCCATTTTCCAGAGCCTAACAGGTCAAAAGTAGCTGTACCATGGCCAGGATTTTCTACTGCCTCTTTCAAAATATATTGCGCTGGTAGTTGAAATATAAACCAGGTTGGCACTAATAATTTCTATGTGCCACATTCGAGTTATAACTTTTTGTGTCCTCCTCTCGATATGGCTTCAGGCTAGCTTTAAAACGTTAGCGGACAACAACCATTTCATTTCATGTTGCGAATCTTTAACTTTTAAGAAATAGAAAACATTTTTCGTGTTCTATCAAGCTCGAGATTTCTATCACGCATAGAAATCGAGGGCGAATAATCTAATTGTTTAGTATAGATCTACTAGTTGTTCAAAACTACGATCTAAGTCCTCTTCACAGACACTTCGAAAACGCAAAGAAGTGGCCGTCATTTTGTTAACAAGCGCACACTGCTAGGCTGCTCCCTATAATATTATAGTAAGTAGCGTAGCCAATCAGAGAACGGCATTCGTGATAGAACGCGGGTAGATTTACAATTAAACTCGATGGAAACACTGAAAACAATAGTTTCTAATGAAAACACCACGAGGAAAAGAAAGTAAAATGAAACGTGAATTTCGTTTATCAAAATGTAAATTCTCTTTGCCCTCTTCTCTTTGCATTATCACGTCAACAAATCGTGCTGCACAGCTTTTTAGTGCGTTGTTTCACTGCTCTCTAACAGGGTGTTTCTAAAACAACGCAAAGGCAAGTGACCCAGATGCAGAAAAAGGCTCACGTCCACTACGGTGAACAATCGTGACATCGTAAGAACGCAAAAACCCGCTAAGCATAGCGACAAGGGAAAAACATTGGTTCTTTTTGTAAGTTGAGTCGTTTTGTTCGAGTGTTTGTTTGCTTTTTAAAGTTCACCTACGTAAACTATAATTGAAAGGATTAAGAAAAAACACAAACCTGCTGGCGAGCGTCAAAGCACCTTTATAGTTTGAACAAAAGAAGATGATTGGAAGTCTTTATGTTGACGACCATCAAACATGGCAGCGATGACGTCACATGAAAACCGAAAATTCATGACGTATCAGTGAACGCTTGAAACTAGCTTATCGTTAAATTGCCTCAAATAATAGATTTCCACAACAGCAAACTGAAGTAAAAACTTTTTTGTACAAATTATTACAAACCTAGTACAGTAACTTCTTTTTCTCGTGAGTAATGTATGGACTAAATGTACTCTTGTGGTTGTCAGGAAACCTACTTGGTCCTATATGACTTGCGTAAATAAACCGCACAAATGAACTGAACACTTGATCAAAAACACGGAACACAAAGTCAAGTTTCTGACTCTTTACAAAATGTTACCGCTTTCTACCAGTGCATGTATGTTGCTTAGCCGCCAAGCCTTTGTCATTTCGGTCTCTCGGGATTGGTTGTAATTACCATCTAAAGCACTCTCCTTGTCTTAACTCACTCAGGAGGAAAATGATAACAATGAATAGACAAAATTTATTTAAGCGACACACGAAACAGTAATAACCCAGTGGAATGATAAACTATCCCTTCGAAATCTAAAGTAGAGAACTTTTCGCCCTGCTATCTTTGGATGTGACAAACGCAGAGACCATGGGCACGAGGTTGTTGCGGTGCGGCTGTGTCATGAATAAATTTAACAAATTGACGTTAGTTTTTCATACGTCTGTCCTGTTATTGATCATGGATTTCATCATAACATTGTCAAAGTAGCTGTGGATCCACGAGTCGATAGCCGAGTGGATCTGCAGACTACTTTGACATTGTTATGACGAAATGCATTGTCAATAACTGGACAGACTCATGAATAACCAACCTCAATTTGTTTTTTTGAGATAACAAATTGTCAAATTGGCCCCTCTCGCTGGTTGACGCGTTCCATAAATTATAAATTCATGTGTCTGTCCGCTTTTTGACAATGAAAATTGGCCAGTGAGCGAGTGAGAATTTCTGCAGTTATCATAAGAAAGACCTTCGCAGATTCAAAGCCGTTGTCGTGCACGAGAATGCGTAAGAGAATGGTGCGTGACGTAGTTCTTTGTTCTAGTGATTTTATTGTCAAGTTTAACCCCGCACGCAATCCAAGAAGAGATCTTATAAATAACCACAAAAAGTGCACGCAGTATAAAAGCGCATTTGAAACAGAATACGGGACGAGAAAGGGCGAGAGATAGTTCAAGCTAAATCGCAGAATATCGAAGGTGGGTGACGAATTGTTCTGAATAAGCTCAGCTGTTTGATGTCGTAAATGGATTGGGGGCATATATTAGCAGAGTGAACAAAATTGGGCAAATCAAAGATTAATCAGGTGTTTAATTCACTTTACAGGTGTTAATTAAAGAAAGCTTGCAAACATCACAAAGGATTTACCGTGTTGAGAAAGTTGAAATGGATAAATTCAAAGATGCTTTACAAGGTATAATGGATAAGGCAGAATCAAAGACCGAACTTCCAGCCCAAGACATTTTGGAAGAAGCAGCCGAGATGAGTGGTACAGTGACGTTTGGCCTGATATCTCTGCTAGCGAAAGCTATAAGAACTTTTAAATGTGCTGTCAAAGAAGAAGAAATAAAAATGCAGTTACAAGATCAACTTAGAGACAGATGGGGAGCGAACGCACCGGACCTTGACGTTTATATTTAATGGCGGTGTGTGCCCTCATCCAGATATTAGAAATATCAGCCTGCCGGGCAGGTGGATACTGGCGATTATATATTATATCAATGATCGATAATGAAGATAATTCTAAATAGGGCAATCTGAAACGAACAACAGAACAAGATAAATGAAGGATATGTATATTATCAGGGATATTTGAACATTTTGCAAGCAATTTAATCTTTGCCTACTTTCATTGCGTGTTAGCCTATTCAATCATCTTCGCTCGATTAGTGATGGGCGTTTGTCACTGACAGAATGACAAGGCCAGCAGCTTAACAGCTAATACCACTGACAAAAAGATGTTGTTAGAACCTCTTGTAATATTGTTGTACATCCGTAATGTAAGTTCCGTAACGACATTAGAATTTTGAACCCCTCGCTTCCTTCAAGATGGAAATCACGATGTCGACATTTAGGTCAGGCTGTAGCAACCTCGTTCCCAAGCTCTCTCTCCTCTGCCTCCCTTGGTCGTTGAGGCTGTAGATCGCATTGAAATCGTTTCTCGTCCACACAAGCTCGGGACGCTCGTTACAAAAATCCGCTGTCGAGGCGAGTACAGGCGATAAGTCGAATTGATTCTGCGCCTGTATGCAAATAGCTCAGCGGATTCTTTACACCCAAAAAACTCCCTTTGAACTTCTGCGAAGAAAAGAGACTGAAACTTACTTTCGTAATTGCTAATATAGACAACTTTGCTGGAGTATCAGATTAAAATTTTAAGAACAAGGTTAGATTTTCAGATGTTGTTTGAATACCTGATAACTGGAAATAAATCTGAATTATTGGATCACTGAAGTATTGGAAACCACTTACTCAAGCTATGCGAAATTCGTATGACTGAAATTTGAGATTCTGGTTGGGCTGGAAATCTTAGCTATCAGTTGAACTTTTGGCGATTTCTCAGTTATCAGATAAAAGAAAATCAATTTCACTGGCCGATCTTCACGCTCTCTGACCATCTATTAAACGAAGAGCAATTTAAACACGTCGTGTTACAACGAAAACCCAGGGGAGGGATTCCATCCAAACCGTTTGAATGCTCTAGGTTTCAATGTTATCAATATTAATTTCTTTTTGGTCACAGGTTAAAAAGCTAACATAAAATGCTTTCATATTGGTAAGAGTCAAATCCAAATCTTGAAAGGACGGTCCACTCGAGGAAGAGAGAGGACCCTTAGAACGAAGTTGACCCACCTTGTTCCAATAGCGTTTTCACAGGCAGCCATGTTGGTGTCCCAAATCAATGAAACGGCGGCCATGTTGGTGTACCAAACCAATCGTGTTTCTCATTTAAAGACTTTTTATTCGAAATTATTTGCTTGGTCGCTGGCTGGACACAAAGTGGAAACGCTCAATAAGTTGCAAGTCGGATAATACAACAGGATGGCCAAACGTGTGCAACAGGTTTGCACAACAATCCGGTTGCAAGAAGTTGTGTTCAGTTGTAGCGTGCACCCTCCTTCCTTCCTCTGCCTTTTCCTTTTCAGTTTGCTAGTTCCCCACAGTTAGGGAGCCTAGAATAGGCTTTCATGATATAACAACCACACAAGACAAAAAGGTAGATTTTAATTCTTTAACAGTCGTAAAAATATACCTATTTATTACGCGACTGACAAGACAGCGAAGAGAGCCAATAACTAAAATCAACCAATCGGAACGCTATGTTAATGATAAGGACGTGTAACAAGTCTGATATTATCCATGTTTGCAACGGAACTCGCTAGAAAAAGATCTGTCTTGCCTTTTTTATTGTCTGTATGAGGACCTCGTTGTTATCAATCCGTTCTGTCAAAACCTAATAAAACCAATAAGCTCCCAGTATAGCCGCGAGCTTTGTTGATATTAATCAATAATAGGGGACTCAAAATTTGAGTGCGAGTACGAGATCGAGTACGAGAACGACTTTTCAATTCTAGTTTGCAGGCTTCACATCATCAAATCACATGCCCATCTTATCCCATGAGCTACCCTCTCTGCCTAAAACCAGCATGAAGAACTAAGGCTCTGGAAACGTCACTGATTTGAAAATCGAAAATCGTACTCGTACTCAATCTCCTACTCGTAGTTCAATCTAAAGCTCCCGAATTTGTTACCTCCGTACCTCAATAAGTTAAAGTTACATAGATAGTTTTGCCTCCAGACCTTTTGAAAGTTTTTAAGTTTTCTTTCATATCAAAATGTGGTCTTCTGCGTATTATGAGATTTTTATTTTCTATTGAAATCATCCTGTACCAGATTTAAATTACTATTTTAATGGCTTTTTTTTTATAAACGTCAATTCTTTTTTTAATTATCAATTATAATTTTCACTTAATATATCATAGTCTTTTTATGTAATACATTAGAGCCCCCTTTTTTACATTTATCATTTTACAATATATAATTCAGGGTGTTACGGCCGTGTTCATTTGCGTGTTTCACTAATTCTTGTATTTATATCATTATTGCTATTTCATGGCTACATTTAATTTTCGTCGCTTTGTTAGTAACACGTCTTCCCACGATTACCACCAGCCACCATCGCCAACAACGTAATAACACCACTGCGATCATCTCCAACACCCAAAAGACCCCGCCATCGCCACCACCACCACCACTACCTCCACCAAAACCAACACAACCCACACCACACCAAAAAGACACTGCGGCCGCCGCCACCACTACCTCCATCGCAACCAACACCACCCACCACCTCACCAAAAAGACACTGTGGCCGCCGCCACCACTACCCACCACCGCAACCAACGCCACCCACCACCACCACACCAAACAAACACTGCAGCAGCCGCCACCACTGCCTCCACCACCCACCACCACCACACCAAGAACACACAGACATTGCGGCTGCCGCCACCACTACCTCCACCAGAACCAACATCATCCACCACCACCACACCAAAAAGACACTGCAACCGCCGCCACTCACTTCCACCACAACCATAACCAGCACCACCCATCTCTACCATCAACAACAACATAACCCGCTACCTAACGTCAACACAACAACCCTACATTAACACCACCACCACTACCACATCACCCACATAACATACATTTTTCATCAGTGTTATGATTAGATTTTACGGCTTTATTTCAGTAATCGAATCCTGGATGTTTTCAAATGAGTAAATTCTTCAAGCTTTCTCAAAAACGATTTATGTTCACTTACTACGCGACTTGATCTTGTTAAAACTCTTGGAATGCTAGCTCATCCTTATTTACAAGGTGCAAATTGAATTATTTTGTAGTTATTAACTACTTATTAGCCGAGATTGAGGTCATTACGGGAAAATCTCAAAGCGAGACCTTGCAAAGACTGAACGTTCGAGGTTAATAAGTTGTTTATTAGATGGCTTTTTGCTTTGGTTTTGCAGACCCATAATCAGCCCGTGGTCATTACGAAAGAATAATCCCCGAGAATTGGCCAATCAGAGAGCGCGTTATATCGGTTAAGTAATAATGATATCGCAAATGTTTATATCGTTTGAGCGAATTCTCCGAAACCGCTTATTAAGATTTTTCTTGACAGTCAAGTGCGACAAAATCTAACGGCTAGTGACTACGATTAGATCCGCACAGAAGGGGGTAAGTGCGACTTAGCGAGTCCTAGCCAAGAGAAACCACTCTCGACAGTTCATTCTCAATAAATAGGCCAATTTCGATGTGAACAAATTAAATAAATTAATTATTCATCCCTCATCCTCGATGTGATTTCTTTTGTTTTATTCCCCTGACGGACTGGGGGCCAAATTAGAAGTTTAGTATATATCGAGGTTGGCCCGTTAACTTATTGCACCTAGAGGGGCAGCGAATGGTCTAGGCCAGAACGAAACCCTGTCCTCACTCTTGACTAGATGATCAACAGATCATTTCTCCCTTCCACAACTCAATAAATCGTCACAAGATGAGTAAAGATCTTGAATATACGATATTACCTTGATGAACCATTCACCATCCCTTGTTCTACATGTAATATTCATACACTGAGCTTTCTTATTCCTGCCGTACTAGTGTCCCCAAAGTATATAAATGTTTCTGTTAGAATGTTATAAATGTTTCTGTTAGAATGCTATCAGATCTACATTGACCCTGCTAAAGAGACCTTTGTGCTGATATAGAAAAACTGGTCGAAGAAGCTGATATAACTGCATTTGTCTGAAGGACGTAATGACTATGTAAACTCTATGGGTCCATGGCAGATCTGAGTTTCTCTCTAGAGCCATTACGTCAACTGTCTGACTAGACGCAGGTCAAGTAACTGCACGCAGCGAGCATCGATGCCTTGGTGGTCCGCTCCATCGGCTGAAAATAAAAGTAAGAGGCATCGAAATAATTCAGAGACACTTAAGAAATACAGTCAGCTACAAACTCCCCTGTCTTTACTGTCTGGTGTCGGTTTTGAGAAGGTTTACCTGGCATCAGAGTGAGCAGGAACATTCAGCAGGGCTATCTGGATGCAGGGAAAACGACCGTCAGAGTCGGAAGTCTGCAGGGTGTACCACTAGAAAGTTGACCTGTCTCATCACCAATCTGTATTGTGCCAGTCTGGGTGGGGGACATCTGAAATGCTGTGCATTTGAGACTGCACATTGACGGGTGTTCAGATGAAGGTGCAAACAGCGATCGGCTTATCCAGTTGCAAAGTTATGTGGACTTTGGATTAGACTAGTAGCTGGAATAATGCTGATTACATACCAAGCTGAAAAATATAAAGTGTACTACCCAACTACTCAAGACAGGACGCATCTTGATGGGGCATGCGACATATATGGCTGAGACGCTGGGTAGAAATATAGCTGGCTACAATCCTGGCCAAAAGTCCTTGGGATACTTGACAAAATGCCAACTGGTGACACATTATTTTCAAGTGGGAAGTCATTATTAATTTGCAGAACCCCCTCCCCCCCAAAAAACAGCGCTGGATAAGTGGGTGGCCTACTTTGGATGAATCAACATCAACATTGCGTTGGGGGTGGGGAGGGGAGGTCAACAGAAAGACCATATGTTGGCAAAAGTGCACAGTGTCCCAAGCCTTTTTACCAGGATTGTAGGTATGCAACATATATTGAAAAGATGGAACAATTATATAGCAAGCACGTAGAACATGCAGCCTGTTTACAGCACACTCATAGATGAAGATTGCGTTTTTGTTTTTTTGAAATGTATTCATTGTTTGGAGAACTTCAATATCGTTAGCTTAATTTCTGTTGATGATTATGCATATCATTAAGATGCAATCAGGTTATAAAACAACAGTTTCCCATGCAAATTTTAATCTGTCTGTACTGATATCAAAGAGCGTTCTGGAAACTTTATTCAAAAGCTGCAAAGAGCCCACAAAATCCCCAGCCTCCAGTTACAACTGAATGGGTCTAATTAAAACCCAACAAAAACTCTGCATCAGCGTTACAGTTCGCGCCTCTTTTAAAAGAAGTTGCTCCATGAAGCTGCCTGGATTCGCTTAACTGGATCGGCTTGAACTGGCTATACTGGATCAGGTACCTCTCCAGACACGCTATACTGGATTGGTCTGGACTGGCAAGACTAAATCGGACTGCACGAGCTGGACTGGATTAGCCTGGACTGGATCAGCTAGACTGGATTTAGTTAGATTGACTGGACTGATGAGTTCTCTCTTTCAAATTTGTCAAAAAGAAAAGCAATACGAAATCGAAGGTGGAAAAATTAAGAAAGGTGACAAAGCAGTGTTGCCTCATTCTCGTACTTTTCTTTTAATGCTACTTTTAAATATTTGGTTGACCATCAAGACAAAATGTATTCCCAAGTTTACCTCTTTTCAAATCTTTCCGATGCCCATACGAGAGAGTGCGTTCGTAGTCGTGATTTGTTTTTTTCTATTTCCTCTAATCAGCCTGTTCTATGCAGAATTTGGCAACATATTAGTAGAATATCCTTTAGTTCCTTTTTAATCTCTTTAGTCCTCTTACCTGTTTAGTTAAGATGTGCTATGAACCTTTATCCAACCTGTATAGTAAGCAACGAAAACTCCTGATAGTATATTCACAAATCGAACATCACTGGAGGAAGATCCATCCTTCATACCTCAGACCTGTGACCTGGCAATCGTTTTCTGCGTTCTGGATTTAGGCAGCATCAAAAGAAGGAAAAACCTGTATAGACTTGATTTCGAGACGTCTGAGTGAATTATCAATAATCAAGACATGTATTTCACTCAAGTCACTCACTTTCACATACCTCGATGTTTTAAGCTCAATGTGTTGATCAGTCTTCCAGGCCAGTTTTCTAGCACTGTTTCGTTACTTTGTTTTTAATTTTAGCAACATCATAACCTTACCGGCGGTTATAGGGATACTTTGAAGAAAAAAGACGATGAGCTAATTAAAACTGCCAAAGATTTGAAGCTTAAAAAGCATCGAAGCGAGCTCAGCTTGCTAACACTACAAGGTTCTACAAAGCAATACTTACCAACTTACCTTAAGCGTAACAAGAACATCATCCAAAAACATGGCGATGGACTGACTGCTGGATAGCTTCCAGATGGTCGCACTTCGTGTTTCTACCTATATTTCTAACGAAAATACAAAACACAATTGTAAGATAAGCGAGTGTAAATACGACAACAATATGAACGTACCTCAGATTTTAACGTCGCGGGCCTCTTTTGTTTCACTCTGGAACAGTTTAACAGCTTTTGTTATTGCACACTGTTTAAAGAAAACATTTTAACATAAGATGGCTTACAATGATTTACAAAACTGCTTGTTATGGTAAACGTAAACATCTTCTCATCGTCTTCACCTGTTTTTGAGCTAAAGCAACACAAACGAAGAACTAGGTTGTTAAACTCGTTTGTACCGACGCCAACTTATTTAACACCGATCGACAAAACCGCGAGTGGAGAAAATCGTTCAAGTCATCCCCGGACGACTTCTCAGTTCTTGTTTGGACGTTGTTAGATACTTTTTTAGGTTGCCGCCACATTCTGAGAGTTCGAAAATCTTCGGACGCAATTCAACGTAAGTACTACGTCCCCGAAAATGGACGCACGGTATAAATTTCTCAACCGTAAACTATTTTGCGAATTGAGAGAATCTTAAGGCACAGAGAAGGATCGAGTTAACATGATCTAATCATTTGGTATTGTGAAAATCCCTGAAAATAAAATAATTTAAAATTGCATTAGGTTAATTACAGTATTTAAAATCAAATGACACAAAATATGACAAAACAAGCTTTTGCTGATAGCATTTTTTTATTCTCAAATGGAGAGTAACACAAATATTACATACAGTTTCTTAGAGAACATTTCTCGATGAACGCATTAGCAGAGACATTTTTGTTTTGGCAAGCGTCTAAAACGGAAGACAAAACCACACATACGTTTGGCCTAGTTCTCTATCCAGGCAAAAGAAACACAAATAATAAAAACAAAGCACCTCGTTTGTTCTAAAATTAATTTTATTCTCATAGTCTGTGTTCTACAATTTACTTTACCAATCGCTTCAGCTGCTCCCGCTATTGAGCTTCGAATGAGTTCCCGAGAGCCAAGGACATGATTTAAACGAAGACGTCCCCGAAAATGGAGTGACGAAAGTTAACCTCGCGGCGTAATCCAAAAATCGTTTCGAAGAACAAGTAACCTAAGACAGGGAAAAAAAAAATTTGTGATGCAATAAGAGTCCAACCCTGTAAGAAAATGTGTTTGAGTAAGTTAGTTATTAACTCAGACAAATAAAACACGAACTGAGACAGAACATACAGTTTGATCAAAATGAATTTTACTCTCATAGTCTGTGATTTACAACTCAGTGTATCAGTCGCTTCTGCCCCCGAAAATGAGCTTCGAAAGAGTCCCAGAGAGCCAAGGACGTGATTTAAACGAAGGCGTCCCTGTAAATGAACAAACGAAAAGTTTTCAGCCTCAGCGTAATCCTTCGAAGGACAAGTTAGCTAGTGTTAGTTATTTAATTTCAGACAAAACAAACACAAATAAAGACAAAACACCCCGTTTATTCAAAAGCGAATTTTATTCTATGTAGTCTGTGTTCTACATATAAAATCAGTGTACCAGTCGCTTCTGCTTCCGAAATGAGCTTCGAAAGAATTCCAGAGAGCCAAGGACTTGATTTAAACGAAGACGTCCGCGAAAATGGACAGGCGAAATTTTGCAGCCTCAACGTAATCCAAGATTTTTCGAAGAACAAGATAGGTGAGACAGATAAAAATAAATTCCTAATTAATGTAGTAAGAGTCCAATCCTGTAAAAAAATGCGTTAGAGTAAGTTGGTTATTTATTCAGACAAAAAAAAAAAACGAATGAAGGCAGAATGCCTCGTTTGTTCAAAAGTGAATTTTATTCTTATAGTCTGCGTTCTACAACTTAGTGTACCAGTTGCTTGTGCTCCCGAGAATGAGCTTCGAAAGAGTTCCTAGAGAGCCAAGGACATGATTTAAACGAAGACGTCCACGAAAATGGACAGACGAAAGCTAACCTCGGCGTAATCCAAAATTTTTCGAAGGACAATTAAGTTAACTCGAACACGGAAAAAATAAATTTGTAATTTAAGCAGTAAGGGTCCAAAACTGTAAAATATGCATTTGGGTGTAAGTTAGTTTTGATTATCAGACAAAGGAAACACAAATAAAGACATAACACACCGTTTGTTCAAAAGTGAATTTTATTCTCATAGTCTGTTCTACAACTCAGTGTACCAGTCGCTTCTGCTCCCGAAAATGAGCTTCGAAAGAGTTCGCGAGAGCCAAGGACATTATTTAAAATGTCCCCGAAAATGGACAGGCGAAAGTTTTTAACCTCCGTGTGGTCCAAAATGTTTAGCGAATTAAGAACAAGTTAGCTAAGACAGGGGGAAAAATCAATTTGCAATTAATGCAGCAAGAATCCAATCCTATAAAAGATGCGTTTGAGTAAGCCAGTTATTTATTCACACGAAAGAAACTCAGATAAAGACAGAACAGACTGCAGTTTGATCAAAAATGAATTTTATTGTCAAAGTAGTTCTACAACTCAGTATAGCAGTCGCTTCTGCTCCCAAAAATGAGCTTCCAAAGAGTTCAAGAGAGCCAAGGACATTATATAAACGAAGAGGTCCCCGAAATTGGACAGGCGACATTTTGCAACTTCTGCATAATCCAAAATTTTTCGAGGAACAAGTTAGCTAAGAGAGGAGAAAGATCAATTTGTAACAAATGCAACAAGAACCCAACCCTGCAAAAAAAGCGTTTGAATAAGTTTTTTTATTACCAGACAAAAGAAACACAAATAAAGAAAAAAACACAGTTCGTCAAAAACTGAATTTTATTCTCAAAGTATGTGTTCTACAACTCAATGTAGCAGTCGCTTCTGCTCCCACTTATGAGCTTCTTAAGGTTACAGTATACCTTCAGGGGTGTCTCGCGCGCAAGCGGTGTAGCGCGTGCAGTTTAAGCTGTAGATACCTAAACCCCTATATCAAATTAAAGCTTATGGAGCTGGCTATCAAACTATGCCAAGAATTTTGAAAGAAAATGAATTGTCGAATTTTTCACGACCACTAAATGCGAGCGCCCGAATCACCTTTCGAAAGCTACAAGTCAAAGCGAATTTCGTTTTTCGCCAATTTAATTTTTTCCTCGGTTTCAGGGCCCAAAGCGCTTAAAAAACGTGTCTGCGTTTTGGCATATTCAATTGCAGTAAAAAGTTACACAACATTTTCGAAAAAGGATTTAAAAAATGTGGAGTGATCGTACAAAAATCGCTCTCGAAGAAAAAGTTTCTCGAAATTAACAATTCCCAGACACGCTTTTGTAGTTTATATGTTAAAGTAGCCACTGTCCAAATTTAAGAGCAATTGAACAAAATCCCTTTGAGTTGTAACTCTTTAAAGTGTCTGCTTCAAGTGAAAAAATTTATTCGAGAAAACAGCGCTAAGAAAAATTTTCTGCTTCGCAAACAAACTCCGCCCACAAACGCCTTCAACTGGGTTCTCAGATAACTAAGCCAATCAGCGCAGTGAAAGTTTACTACCGTTAACCTCCTGGTGAAATTTATGCGCGAATCTCTAAAAAACTCTTGTGTTTAGCAATGCGCTCAAGGAACCGAAGGCAGAGAGATAATTTTTCTGTAGCTCGGTTTTTCTTGAAGCTGGTCTGGCAAAATGGGGAAGACTAAAAAGGATACGAACGCTAGAGTGGCTGAGCGAAGGAAACAAACAAAAGAAAGCGCAGAGAGCAACTGTGCGTGGGCAACTGTGCATGGATAATATTTCAAATGGTCTCAATGAGTCCGACGATTCGTCGATATCGGACTCAGCATCCCTGTTATTGCTGTCAAGTTCGAAATTTTTACAGAACCTTTCTTTTCTCTTACCACGAATATTTGCCCGCCTTATACGATAACTATAGCTTCATCCGCGTGGCGAACTTTCGCTTCTTCACTCATTGATGTATTTTCATTCGTCCTTCGCTGTTTTCGCTTTTTCGAACTGGTCCATGGTTTAAACGTGGTCTATGTTTACTTATAACTTAATAGAGACACGCCTAATACCAAAAATGCTGGGTAGTCAGAACAACAATGCTGATCAACTGAGTAGTCAATTCGTGACATCCATACAGGTAATTCCCGCGAAAATCGTCTCGGTTGATTGCATACGCGCCATAGGGCTGTCAATCAAGAGGTAAACTTTTACTTCCGGTGAAAACGTAAAACCATCATTTCTCCGCCAATATTTAGCCTTTTTCAAATTTTTTTTTCAGAAATTAGAGATTATTTTTCGACTACTATTTTGACCCAAAAATCCAAATTTGAAGAAAATTGCCGACCCGAAGGTATACTGTAACCTTAAGAGTTCTCGAGAGCAAAGAACGATAATTTTAACGAAGACGTCCCCAAAAGTCAACTAGCGAAATTTTTCAACATCAGCATAATCCAAACTTTTTCGAAGAACTAGTGAAACAGGGAAAAAAGATTTGTAATTAACGCAGTAAGGATCCAACACTGTAAAACCGCGTTGAGTAAGTCAATTATTTATTTAGACAAAAGAAACACAATAATAACGAAATAAAACACTTCCGGTTTGCTCAAGAGAGATTTTATTCTTCGAGTTTGTGCGATAATAGTCGCTCCAACAGTGTTGACTAGCCATGCATTGATAAGATTTAAAACGGAAAAGTCCCCGAAAACGGACAAGAAAAAATAAGCAGTCTTAACATGTTGCCTTCCAACCCACGACGAACAAGTCAGAGGGCCTAAACATATTTGTGACGTGATGAGCGTCGAACCCCTGCAAGTGAAATAAGTTAGATAAAAAGCACAAAATAATGACAGAACGATGCACTCTTTGGTCAAAGGTGATTTTTATTTCCAAAGTCTCATGTTATGCTAGTCCACCATTGCTCCCGAAAATGAGCTTTGACCAAAAAATATTACGTATAAACCTCGTAAGTGAACAGTTATATTATAAAATACTGTAAACCAAAACTGTTTAAAAATTGTGCTCAAAAAATATCTTTATATTAATGTTAGAATATTCTATACTTACAATTCTCAAATGTTACAATACTTCTAGGTACATCAGCTTACATTATGCCACAGGACCTAAAGTAATCCATGAGGGGACGCGCTCCTATTTTTTTTTTTTCTTAAGTGGCCAGAATAACCAAGAATGTTCCTGTGTCAAAACATGGCACTGCTTGTGGAATACCCAGGGTTGCCTGGGCACAAATTTGGGGTTTGAATTGGCCTGCTGTCGAGAAAAATCCGATACCAGGCCCTTGTCGTAGGTTATCGGTTGAAGTCGAAAGCCGAAGACCGATCGTCATCGAAGTAATCCGAAAAGCCGATCCAAACAAAAAAGTTCACCTGGCCGACGCCGAAGCGAGGCTATGCTGTATAACATTAGACTACAACCCGTACTATTGTCCACGCTGTCTATTTCTCTTCGATTATAAAACAAAACTGATCACTAATGTAAGGCCAAAGAATCTCGAAGGAAACAACACTGTGGCCAAGAGGGCGAGTTACATTCCAATGTCCTGTGACAGCATTCATCCACGCGCGTTTTCCACGTTTGACTCGCGTGGCAAAAACAACAGCAACAACAACCTTCATGTTATCATTTTATAGATAGGATTAAATATCACCAAGAGAACGTTTGGAATAAGTGAACAATTATTCACCGACCTCAGAGTGATTAATTGTTGTGGCATGTACCACGTCAGTGAAAGAAGGGGGAAATTTAATTTTTTTTTTCTGAAATCATTCCAGATTATAGAACTGATTGGGTTTTGCTTATCCATTGATAAATCATGCAATTTATACCAGCATTCGAAATGCAATCAGTTCACCTGTGTGGTACATACCAGTTGAACGGTTATCCTCTATGCTATCTACTCTAATCAAATCACATGTGACGAGCAGCCGATGCAGTTTTGCTATTTTTTCTATATTCCATTGTGTCCAATGATGTCTTGGTGATTCATTTGTCTTGGCTTGTTGACGTTGCATCTACCTAGCTTATTTACTCTATAACTGTCTTGCTATCCCGCGATGAATTGGCCCTTCTTTATCCATTCCTAAGTATATCACTTAAGAGGTCTTAACAACTGTTTTGGATTTAGTTTATGTCGATCCAGTCTCCATGTAGTGTTCCAGTTGCTCGGCCGAATGTGAAGTCTACCAACGCCTACAATTTGTAGACGGTCTAACCTTCCTGCGCCTGCGAAGTGCAATGCAAGCGGATTCCTTGGAGAGGCCCGTCCCACGAGGCAACGCTAGCAAAGAGACACGTGCATATCTGGTTGTTAACACCGCATGTAAGCGAGATAAGCCTCTAAGGAAATTTTAACTAACTTCCAGTCTATGCTTGCTGTCTGCTTACTCTCGAGATAGAACAAGGCCTTCTCGTACGATGAACCTTGCTGGTCAACTTTTCAGCAGATCGGTTTTGGAGGCTACCTCAGCTAAATTTGTAAGCGATTTTAACTAGGATGTGTGCTTTGTCCCAGATACCCATAACACTAAAGCCTACACTAATAAGCTACCTGTAACTGGAAAACTTGCAGCTTAACTTTACAGGCGAAAACAAAACAGTCTTCGTTCCTGTGTTAAGCTGTCTGTCTCCAGTGTCCTAAATTTGTAATTATTTAAATTAAATCTACGTCTGGATGAACCTTGACTGGAATTTTACCCTGTTAATAACAGTTTTAATTCTGTCATTAAAAGGAAAATTTCCTGTCAATAACAGTTATAGAGCTGTCATTGAAAGGAGCTCAGTAAGAAAAGAAAACTCTTTTTTAACAATTAGAAAACACTGAGCGGGAGATCTGCGCAGAAGCGGAAATGTTGCCGAAACGAAGCCGAACTGTGCCGAAGAAAAGCCGAACATTACGTCTTGTTCCGAATAATGAACGAATGAAATATGCGAAGGCCAAATTATGAAACCCAGGAAAGGAAAAGGGAGGCCCTAATCCAAACCACCCAGTACTAACTAAACTGTCTAAGATTAATTCATTAAGCCGAACCAGCCGAATATAAGCGAATGTTAGCCGAATGTTGACCGAACGTCAGTCGAATTTTAGGTTCATCCAGAGCTCTGACTATCTACCCACCCTACCCTGCCCACAAAGAAATGCACTAACCACTACCAAAAAGGTGCACGTGATCTTGTGTCTTCCTTTGCCAAGATGATTGGTTGCTGATATTTTGAAGTCTGCACTGGAGCGGACTGCTAACTCGGAACATTGAACTGACTGCTTGACGAGGCTCGGTGAAACTAAACTGAGAAAAGAGCATAAGAAAAACCAAGAGTAAATTTTTTACTCGGAGCTGAAATTTCTACGTAGTTCTGTATTTACACGTACCCATTTTCTTCGTAGTATCCAAATACGCAAGCAGAAATATCGATGAATTGTATGCATAATTTAAAACAAAGATACATGAAAATCTTGCCAGTTCACACGATTTTATTTAATCGTTTTACCCATAGATTAGAAATACGCTCGTGATAACATTTTTCTGAAATAAAAAGTGGAAAAAAAGTCAAGTTTTGTTTAGGCGCATTTGATTTCAGACTGGTCATTCTTTCCTTTCACTCGAAGTTTACGCTTAACAATTTGTGTTTATCAAGAACTGTCGGGCCAAAATACTATATAAAAACCCAGATAAAATACCTTAACATGCATTACAATTACGGGAAAAAATAAAATAAACAAATTCAGAGGCAAACATACCTGCATGAGTTGTATGTGAAATGAGTATCATGCGTTGATACCGCGATACGTAACGTTCGCCGCCATGATTAATTCGAGAGGCTTGTTTCAAAATGTTGCGTTTTGTCGTGGCTTTGAATTAGTCCTTCAGTCTTTATCTCTGAATTCGAAAGAGCAAAGAAAACTTGCGTAATTCACTTCTCCAAGAACATATAAAGTTATGACTGAAATTGTTCGGTTCAAAGTTAACTTCTTCTCTCTTAGAATATGACAGTGTGGTCTTTTTGAATTGGAGCTTAAACGCTATATTACTTATTGTATCTTTCTCAAGTCATAGGACTCCTATTGGTTCTAGACAGAGCTAGAGCTTTAGAGGTCTTTACCCGTGGAGTACTCGTTAAGTTTCGGGTGTTTGAGGCTTCAAAACAATTGTCAACGTCTTCGTTCCTTCTCATGTGCAATTTGAATAATTAATTTAAGTTGGGCGTGGATTGTCTCGACCAGAAAAAGAAATATGATTGGTTCACGCTACCGAGGCCGCACGGATTTTCACTGTGGCAGTGTGTTGGTTATATGCTAATCAAGTGATTGTCTTCAAGATAAAAGCATAAACATTGTTCGCGGAAAATTGATTTCTATAAGCATGTAGACACAGTCAGCTTATAAGAAATACCGCAAAGGTCAGTCAGACAACGTGAGAGGCAGTGAATACGATATTTCGGCTGGCCAACACCAGCGTTCTTCAGGTTTATTTGTAAGAAAGTGCGTGAAAAAGCCTGTTCTCTATTTAGCAATTAGTATATGTAATAGGACTACATGCTGTCCAATTTGGAAATAATTGGATGAAAAAAATTCCGAGGACAGCCAAAATTATTAATTATATAGCTCGTGAGGTAATACAGCTTTGCAAAAGAAAACTACAGTAACTGTCTTTGAAGAAAAACAGACTGGGCCCTCGATCTTCCGAAACTTGGGAAAGCTTCGAAAATATCCGGTGATCTTCGGAGATCGCCGGAGATTGTCACAAGTCTTCGGAAATCCTGAAAAGTGTTCGGGTGATCTTCGGAAATCTTCGGAAGTGTTCGGGTGATCTTCAAAAGTACTCAAGTGATCTTTGGAAATCTTTGGAGATGTTCGGGTGATATTCGGAAATCTTCGGAAGTGTTCGGGTGATCTTTGGAAGTCTTTGGAATTGTTCGGGTGATCTTCGGAAATCTTCGGGTGTGTTCGGGTGATCTTCGGAAATCTTCGGAAGGCTTCGTGTGGCCTTCGATAGTCTTCGGAAGGTTAATAGCCTAATTTCATTGGCCGAGACAAACTGTCCTATTTTTTCCCAAATTGGACAGTTTCTGCGTTTTTACTGAAATTAAAATTAAATCCCAAATTGGACAGTTTTCAGAAATTAAAGGATAACAGCTGTGCTGACAATACTGGATTAACTGACTGCTATATAATTAGATTATTAACTCTCGATTTCTATGAGTTATTGTAAAATAAACGAGATACTACGCGCGCTCCCATTGGTCGATAGGTGTGTATAGATGAGAGTATGTAAACACGATTGTGACGAATTAGATTCGCTTATACCCTTGACAAATATTTTATAAATGCAGTAGAGTATTTTATTTCGTGTTTACATAGCCTCATCTAACACTTAGTGGGGGGGGGGGGGGGGGCTGGGAGAATTTTTAAAACTTATGCTAACCCTGGACTGCGTCTCGAATAACTGTCTCGAATTTTCCGAAGATGAGGCTATGTAAGCACGGAAAAGTGCTCTTTTGCTTAAGGACGTTCGCGCGAAAATTTTCCAGTCCATACATTTTTTTAATTTTTACTGCAGTCAGATGATGAGTTACTTATGTCAGAAATGCAAAAAAATATGGGGGTCACCGACTTAAATAAAACGTGTGGAAAACTACCCTGATTTTGAAAAATTGCCGCACGTACGTAATTCAGCATGGTCTACAGGGTGAGCGAACGGAGGCAAACGATCTTAGTCATATTTAGTAGAAGTGGGTCTGTTACGTAAATAATTCCAAATGTTGCCAAAGTTTTAACAAAACTTAACCCTTCGAGAGGCATTTGAAACCGCCACTCAGATAAACAAAGAGCTAAAAAGAACGGAATTCGATGGTGCATTTTGCAAAAAATTCAAACTTCTAATCGATAGATTTTCTTCATTTTTTCACTAAACGTATAAAATACAAAAGTTTGTCCTGAGAGCCTCGGAGCCATACTAGAACATTGATATATCGATTGTGGCCTATTTAGGGCTAAAACCACAAAATAGCCCGAAATTGCTTCACATACATGCTAGATTATATTGCAATGCAAATGAGAAAAGTTAAGAGCTATTTTTCTATGTGACGCGCCTGCAGGGAATCATGGTAGTTGTATTTATCAAAACTAATATCCAGTCCAAGATAATGAATACAACTACCATGATTCCCTGCAGGCGCGTCTCATAGAGTGAATTGTCCATTCTGACTACATTTATTTCCAAAAACGATTTCCAATTATTTCTCTGCACTTTAAGAAATGAATCGACTCCAGTAAAAATGAACAATTCGTTGTCACTTTTGCTAGAAAATACTTCCTTTGAGAAACATGAATGTTACGTTACGTACAAGGAATAACTACAAGTTTTAAAATGTTAACAAATAGTACTTGGTTAGTACAGTTTGCTATTTCCCATTGTAACCTCTATGTGGTTTTAATTTTCAACAGCTGTCGAGCTTTCCAAAGAAACAATGGTAAGGTATCTCTAAAGAATATAACATTACTTTTGCATATCCTGGGTTTTAATGTCTTTAATCGGTGGTGAGATCTCACGGGACGCTCATTCATTTCCTTTTTCTTTTTTTTTTTTTCTTTCTCTCTTTCGTAGGCCCAAAATCGCTTTAATTCCATGTTCATTTTTTATATTACTATTCACTTCCTGTAGGTAACTTGTATCATTTTCCAAAATTAAAAATTACCGAAACATCTGAAGTTTTAGTTTCATCAGATGTAAGACCCTCTAAGAACTTGACGTTTTACAACGTTTTAGTTCGACGGGGTTCTTCGTTTTGTAATAGAAGACGTTTGAAGTTTCAAGTTTATGGGTTGCGTGACATTAAAATGGCAGCCCAAGATCGAGAGGGCTCTCGCTTAAAAGCGTTCTTTCACTAGAAAAAGTATTAATTTCGATGTGTCGGAGCTCTAGAGTGATAACTTTTCGTTTCAATAGCAAAAGCTCAATAAAAATGTTTGTGCTACTTTACGGCCGCCATGTTGGTGCCCACCCATGTAGATGGAAAATTGAAAATGCCCCATTTTGGCGTTATTTAATGCTTATTATAAGAACGCATTCCCAGTAATTGTAAAATGTTTGTGAACCCAGACTCATAAGAACACGCATTAAACTACAGTCAATACATTGTGTCGGACACAAATAAACATTTTAAGTTTGATTCAGGCAGAAAGCTAAATCCTTGATTAAAAATTTGAACCAAATTTCTTGACGTGGTTACCGACTGCAGAATAGAAAAGACCACAGTGTATTTGCTATTTTTCTTATTTATTCATTTTTCAGCAACAGAAATTAGATCAGTCTTTTCTCACGCAAAGCTTATGATTAGTTGATTACAATGACTTGAAAAAAAATTGGGGTGCCCTTGCTCGTTGGTGAGCTAGAGCCATTTTTCAACTGACAGAACTCAATATCAAGGCAAATCCGTAATGTTTTCAATATGCGCGTGCACAAGCGCGCTAATGACGCCATAAATTATGCGCAGTAAGGATGCGCAATGCAAATTTATGCCGGTAATAATGCATTCTCGTCCCCAGTGCTACTCGTCTTAAAATGTCGTTGACGAGTAGCTCTGGACGCACCAAAAAATTCGATGCGCAGCAGAAATGAAAATTACAAAGCTCTACGCATTCCATTTTACTTCCGGCCCGGATGGCGGCACCTTCGCTCAGTTGACACAGACGCCCTTTACGAAAAAAAAAAAAGCAAAACAAATGTTGACCTTTCCCGATCGACCCGAAGGAGAAGAAGTACGTCGCCTGCAGCGATGCTATTCACGATCGTAATCATCATCCTTTGTTGTAACAGCCGAGAAGGTGGGAAGAGACTTTTAAAACTGAGAATCAACCAGCTAATGCAACAATTACTTTGTCGCTGACCATACCCCAAGAAATCATGAAATTAAGTTCGAATCGGCAGTGGGTTTCAAGAAACGTTTGTCTTCCTCTATGAAAAGCTCAAAAGGAAACTTAGAGCGAGGTGAAAAGACGAAGAAATATCACTCTTGCTAAGCAAATGTGACACTGGAAATCCGAAGGTGAGTGTGTTTTTCTCTCTCTGAAAGATCAAGCAGATCAGATTCTAGCAGTCCAAAATGTATTGATATTAAATTGCCAAAATGAGTCAAAGGTCCGTGGAAATGATGTGTAAAGGAAAATAACCATAGATAACCATAGCTGAAATTTGAGGCCCTTTCCTCTCTCCCCACTTTAGTTAGGAAGCAACTGCAACTAGTCAAACTTTATTCCGTCACAATAACATTAATCAGTGAATGACAATAATTTATCATCCATGTAAATAACTGTGAACAAATATAAGAGACAATTACTTATAAATGTATAACTGATAACGAATCATCAGGACCAGTGGGTTTCCAAATGTAATGTGGGAATTATCTCTACTAAAAACAAATCAAACATTAAAGGTGTACAGAGTTACATTAACATCCCCATAAGAAAAATATCATAATCTTTTTGTTAACCTTTGAAAGATAATTTACTTCCTGCCATTATTTACTATTCTTTGTTAATTTTCAGACCATAATAGTGCTACATAAATTCCTCGAAGGATGACCGTATATGGATAATTCAAATAGGAATGTTGCTCTTGCAGTTCAATAAATAATACTGAAAAAAAAAGGAGATGGAGATAGAACCATCGTTAATAGTAAAGATATGTGGCTGATGTTCTGATCAACCACAAGACGTAGAAAGTATGCGTTTGAGATTTGTTGTTGTACATGGTTGTATAACAGGCTGAAGAGCCTTATTACCATGAAGTAACACGGATTGTAAAAGAGCATTGACATTGCATTGTTTCCCATTCATTTTGTTCATGCAGTTTCCTAAAAAAAAGTCTTCCTTAATTTACATTGAGGCACACCAATATGAATCACTCTCTTCACATCAGGAACCTCTACATGTATACCAATGCCAAATACTAATGTTATAGTTACATCATTTTAGCTGTATTATATTTTTGGTAACACCATGTACTCATATGGGAATACTGAAATAAATTGGTGTTGTTGTTGTTGTTGTTGTTGTTGAAAGCACCCAAAAGATTAAGCTTTATATAAGCTGGTTGAAAGGGATAAACTGAACAGAAACAATTACATCAACAAAAGCAGTGGGGGGTGGGAGACAAAATGGTGTGAATAGCCCTATATCTAGTTTTGTAATGTCTGCAGGCTTTTCTCAAGCCTCAGTGTACAAATATTGTCATTAGATGTTCCAGATAAGCTAATTAAAATTGCTGCAGAGCCATTATGGAAGCCCCCAGCACAAATTAGTTCTGTAAATAATGCACAATAAAAGTTAATTGATTGATTGATTTAATTTGACAGTTTAATGATCTGTTGATTGTGTAAGACCCTTTTCTGTAAAAAAAAAAAAATAGAACAGAATGGGGTTGCTTGAAAAAATGAGGACATGAAAGATCATATGAAAGTGAGCACCTTCATTACATTCCTTGCAAGGAAACATGAGCAAAACTCCAATACGACAAAACTTTCCTGAGTTCAACAGATTTTTATTCTGCTGCAGCTTACAAACCTATGTAAATGACCAGGAAGTAAATAGTTCTTACCATTAAAAAATTTTCCCTTCATCTATCAGCACGGCTTATATTTAAATCCTCTGGTCAGTGATGCAATTTCCGCAGCTGATTTTCACAAACGCTTCCGTGTGTTCATAAACAAATTTTACCGTGTCATCGATAGACGTAATACATGTCGTATCCTGATTACTTTGCTTGAAAACTTTCACAACTGCACCTCGCTCTTTAAACTTCTCCTTTTTATCGAATATGAAGAGAAGAAACAACAAGAACACAGCTATCGATCCCTGAATTTTTCTAGACGGTCCACCACAAAATGCACCGCGAAACCCGTTGGTAAAATATTACACAAGCTGGCAATCGCGTTTGAAGCGGCGATGGCATTTCAGGCCGCTTTCTAGTCTCTTTTTAATTCTAAATCACCTAACTTCAGCGCAGTGAAAGCACATGTCAGCGTTCCGATCTGTTTACATCTGAAGAATACACTCTATTCCTCTCTCCCCTCGCTCAGGATTAGTTTCTGAGCATGAGCAGATATGCAGGCCAAATTTACGCATGCGTTACCGGATGCCCGTGATTTACGGACATCCGGTAATGGCTGCTACCAGAGCCCTCCGTTTCTCCGACCACGTGACCAAAAGAAACGGAGGCTCTGGGGACGAGAATGGTAATAATGACATACCATTTAATGTTACACATGACGCCTCCAACTCAACTGTCACACGTAAGCGCTCTCGCCGCAAAGCCAAACCTGCCAACATTCAGCTAGATCATTCTTCTGTCATTAATCTTTCCAGTTGCTCTTTATCTACCGACGAGATATCTGTCCTTTCCCGTGGACTCACATTCTGCCCTACACCACGACATATCAACTGGTCGGAAGTTTCAGCCGACATTTACGTCTCGGCGTCGACAAAATCTGGTTCGGACCGGATCGGATCACGGATCGGATCACGGACCGGATCACGGACCGGATCACGGACCGGATCACGGACCGGATCACGGACCGGATCACGGATCGGATCACGGACCGGATCACGGACCGGATCACGGATCGGATCACGGATCGGATCACAGAAAAAAAAAAAACAAAGTTTTAAAGAAAAAAAAAAACCAAAAACAAAAATCAAACCGTTTATAAGATAATAATAAATAAAAAATAAAAGTGGAAAACTAAAATATGTTAAATGAAAATAAGAATCCCGAATTTGACGCAATGACATGTTAATTACAGAGAATGACAAGAGGTCATTTAAAAAGCCGCATAAGCGCCTAATTTACGACGAATTTAAATCGTAATGAACAGGCAGATGTAGTTATATTTGAACGTTAGTTGGCTCGAAGCTTGCGTGAACCTCCCATTCTCGTTTTTGAAATTGTTATCAGTGGCTAATTCTCGGCTACATTTTCGTGTCAGATGTGAGCGTTACAGTTGGCGTTACAGCAACCCTCCAAGTTCCTTAGTGGCCATGTGGCCACTGACTGTTCAGGTTTGGTCGCCAGTGAAAAATTTTAGTCGCCAAAATATATGCATAAATTAATAATTAATTAATAATAAATAATAATCTTATTATTATCTAACTGTCTTATTAATAACATTCGAGTCCTTGAACCACCAAGTAAATTGAAGTCCCGTTCAGTGAAAGAACTACCTAATGTTGATTCAAATATGCTTTTATTGGAATGATTGATGATCAAATGAAATAGTTTCTGATCACAATGAAAAAGTACTATATTATTGCAACAGTGTTGTGAGTTGATCACAATAAGATAGCCCCACTCGCAGCTGAATGGCGGAAAGTTTTCCAATGTTTATCAAGGCGGCATCAAATTCTTGCTGAGACCATAAAGTGAACACTATTTTTACCCTATCGCTTATGATCTTTTTTAAATGTTCAACCTCGTTTTCTGCTTGAATAAGCAAACGATATAAAACTTCATCTGAAAATTAAAGACTGTATTGAGAAATGGACAGAAAAGTTCACGCTCAAATTGTTTGTCGTTTTGAATTTAATATGCGAACCGCGGAACGCGAATACTTAACGCGAAAATACGTTCACAAGTTTTAGGGCAATCACTAAGACGGATATTTTTTATTGATGAAATCTTAGACAATTTAAAAATAAACCCAGGTTCGTTCACACAAGTGAAATTTATTTACAACTGCGAGCCGCTTTTCATCACCTTTTTTTTTTATTTATAGAATCCCCCGTGCTTGTGTTATCAAGTTTGCTGTAAAGTCAAGTATTTTCGTGTCCACTGAAACAAAATACGTTTCTCAAATACATCTGGATGTTTCTGAAATATATTGTGGATCCTGTCACCGTCGAGCTTTCCAAGCTTTTGCAATTCCTCATCTTTTCGATGGCAAATGACCGGATTGCATGCGTTGTCTCACGCTTCCAGGTAAAATTGTTACGTGCCAAAGTTCAGTCGAGTGGAACGAATTTCGTAGCGTCCCAAGCTCAACTGAATGCAATTCCTTGATCTTGGTTTACCGTGTAACATTTCATTTTTTTCAGTTTCCATTTCTATTGGTTAAAATCCCACAGCAACTAGCTTTGCAAAGTGAATTCTTAATGCTCAGAACGTTTTTCTTTTTGCTCCGAATGATAGTCCGCTCAAGCTCCTGACGCATAGGTCACGTTAATTTTAGTCGCCGAGCTGGCAACTTGCGTTCTAATTTAGTCGCCAGCTCCAAAATTCTAGTCGCCATGGCGACTAAAATGGTCGCAACTTGGAGGGTCGTTACAGTTAATGAGAAAACTTACGTACGAAAGCTTAAGGACATGACTTGCTTTGAAGGAGCTACGTCACGATTTGCACATCTTGAAAAAACTAGCCTAGTTTTTCAAGTTCGTCATTTGCAATCCCCGTTAATCTTTGCCATCCTTAACGATCCTCATTCCGTTTTGATTTGTTCTTGCCTCTTAAGTGTTTTCTATCCTAGAACACGATCATTTTAAGGTTTTATTCTATTTAAAGGCAACTCTTTGCAACCCTAAAATTAACTCTAAAAATCGTGACGTAACTCTTAAAATGTTGTTTATTCTCGGGTTGCGTTATCGTTCACACTATCGATGTTATTCCTAGAATTTTTTGTAAAACAGCTATATTTCCTTGAAATACAAATGGTTTGTTTCGTTTTATTCCAGTGCGAAATATCGTATTCCAAACTCACATCTTGTAAAAGTATAGACTTGTCTCAAAAACGGAAATTGTTTGAAATCATCAGGTGTTTAATTTTTTAGTGTTTTTAGTTTTTGTGTTTCTATTCATACGTCCGTCCTATTTTTACCACACTGACTCGTTTTATGACAGTGTACCTTTGATGCAAGTGATTACACGAAATATCATTTATCTGAACTGCGGAGAAAGATATGAAGACATGATTGACCATCGCAATCAAAACCCAACAGCCTGAAAAAAATTCATCTGTGACCAGCTTCCAGTTGGCTTGATATTATAAAAGAATAAAGGAATATCACACCTGAATTAAATAAAACGTTCTGCTCACAGTAGTCACTCTAGTGCAATTTGCTCAACAAAATTTTGAATTTTTTTCCTTGATCCGATCCGTGATCCGATCCGTGATCCGATCCGCGATCCGATCCGTGATCCGATCCGTGATCCGGTCCGTGATCCGGTCCGTGATCCGATCCGTGATCCGGTCCGGTCCGATCCAGATTTTGTCGACGCCGTTTACGTCTTTTCACGACGCATGCGAAAGCCGAATATTTTTTGACGAAAACAGAAATACCCCCACAGCTAACGAACACGACACTCCTTTCCATAACAAAAGTACTTAGAATCCTCCCCTCCCCTCCCATCCCCTCAAAGACAGAGAGCGAGCCCTAAACACCTTTTCAGACGCTGTTCAACTTGACATAACCACAGGGAAACCCATCACTATTCATGATAACCTTACTGCTACAGGACGACAGGCCATACGCCAACTTAAACAACGACAAGATATAATTCTAAATCGGCCGCTGACAAAAGTTCCGGTACTGTTGTTATATATGGACAAAACTTGGTACATCGACGAATGCAACAGACAACTTACTGACACCAAATTCTACCAACGCTCAAACGAAGACATAACTGCCGACATACAAAAACGTGTCACCTTTCACGTTAACAGAATGCATAAGGACAAACTCATAAACGACAAAACGACACAATACCTTATACAGCCTGACGTTAAACCAGGACAATTTTACAATCTACCTAAAATACATAAGCCGGGCAATCCAGGACGCCCTATTGTTTCATCTAATAGCCATCCCACTGAACGCATATCCCACTTCGTTGACTACCACCTTCTTTTGATGATTTTGAATGTTAATACATATGTAAATATTATTCTTGAACGTTCCTTACGCCCAAATGAAGGTCATATTGGCGTTAATGAGAGGTTATTGACCATAATGAAAGAAATTTGGACACAAATGAATGTTTATTTTCTGTAAATGAACAGCAAAAGGTGTAAATAATCATTTACTCTACAGGTGATTATTAAAAATTCTCTCAAAATTACATTGAGCCTTTTAGCTAGAACCCCACCCACCAGGAAATTCCAATCCCTTCTGTGGAGGGAGTATGATATTTTCTGGAACTGTACAATTTAACAAAAATGCATTAAGAGTTGTGTAAATCCTATAGAACTGATACAAATTGCTTGAGCTCTTTGAGCTGTCATATGATCATTTATCACAATTCATAACTGAGAAAATTGCAAATGCATGAGTGTTATAAAATTTTTGCACTGCAATGAAGACAAGAATTAACAATTTGCTTGTTCTCGGCCAGTCAGAATAAAGTACCTTTTTCCAGTCATACAGTAACGAAAGAGGACAAGTTCTGATTCTCTACACACCACTTAAGTTTGATTACTGATTTGAGTGAATAATTTTTGGGAGAGTCATGAGTGGCACAAAGACTCCCCCCCACCACCACTCAAAGAAACAAAAAAATTCAAATAATACAACAACTTAATAATATGATATATATATAATGTAATATACATGTGCAACTAACAAAATACTATGTGATCCTCTACACACCACTTAAGTTTGATTACTGATTTGAGTGAATAATTCTTGGGAGAGTCATGAGTGGCACAAAGACCCCCCCCCCGCCCCCCCCCCCCCCACCACCACCACTCAAAGAAACAAAAAAATTAAAATAATACAACAACTTAATAATATGATATACATATATAATGTAATATACATGTGCAACTAACAAAATACTACATGATCTTCATTCATGAGGTTTAAAACCCCACAGGGAAAAGGATAGACTATTAAAATCTTGATGGAGGATAAGAAATTACCAATGAATGAAAATTCCTGTCCAGCAAAAAAAAAAAGACAAAATCATACAAAATACATCATACAATAGAAATTTGTCAGCAAAGTGCCCCAAAGATCAGACTTTTGGTTACAGACATTTTGGTAGCCTGCATTGCAGACGATACTTACATGTACCGCAGGGTTACTACTTATTACAGGTAAATTTCTGTCTGCGACACAGGCTAAAAAAATGGTAAAATGCTTAATTATTGTTACAAGAAAAAACTCTACATCATCTACTAAAGATTTATATATAAAAATTATTTTTAGAGATACAGCTTTTGATGACAATCTGCTACATATGTACAAGGCAACATCCCTAAGATTACATTTTCTTAATTAATCCTTGCCACATTATATTACAGCAAATCATTCTTTGGAAGTTTGGCCTTGAAGAACAGTAAAATAATATAACACATGCATGTCTATGAAAGTAATGAACATTTATCCAAAACCTCCCTTGGAATTCTTAAACAAGAAATTCTAAATTGTTCATCACTCTGGGGAAACGTGGTGCAAAATTTCCACTCACTGGCAACAATGTCATAAATCTGCAGAGAGTTATCTTCTCCAAAGTCACCACACACATAAATGTCTCCTTTGAAACTCACTGCACTTGCGTACACTCTTGGGGTAACTGCATTTGCAATGCTACTCCACATATTAGTTACTGGGTCATATATTTCACAGAAGATTGAATGTGAGTACTCGACTTCACTACTGAAGCCACCAAACAAAAATACTTTTTCACTGACAGCTGCACCACAAGCACCTACTCGGCGTTCTAGAGTTGGGGCAAACAGGCACCATGCCTTTTCCTTTGAATCAAATCTTTCAACAATGTTGACAAGTTCAACATCTGATCTGCCTCCAATAGCATACAAGTGATTTCCAGTAGCTACTGCACAAACACTTGACCTGGGACTACTTAGAGAGGACACCACTTGCCACAGGTTGGTATCAGGATTGTATCTCTGCACTGTGTTCAAGCGCTTGTTTTCTTTCTGCTCCACTCCACCCATGACATATAGCAAGCCCTGAAAAGTTACAACAGTACAAAACTTAATTTTTTGCTTGAAAGATTCCAGAGGAGACCAAGTGTTTACTAATGGATCATATCGTTCTGCAGGACAGCCATCTCTGTTACCTCCAATAAAAAACAACTTCCCTTGACATACACTAATGGCGTGACTAAAAAAGTTCCTTGTGGATAGCAAACGTGACAACTTGTACCACTTGTCTTCTGAAGGTATGTAACATAGTGTACTGCTTCTTCCACAGGCAACAATAGCATTTTCATGAGTTTTCAGACAGTTTCTTGGTGCCTGAGCAAAATAACATTCTTCTCCTCCACCAAACACCATTTTCATAGCATCTTGGGCACAATTTGAGCAATCAACATTATTCTTTACCAGTGGATCATGTAGAGCAACGTTTAAAAGGTAGACACGAGGCAAATAAATACAACGAATGTGACGAAACAACTCGTAAAAGTTGTGTTTCTGACTTTCATTTCGTTCCATCCACTTCACTACAACTTCAAAAACTTCCTCCTCTCCTTCTACGATGATTTCATCACTTGAGATCCACTCCTCGACTTGTTTGCTGCTCAAGTTCAGGAAGTCCTCAGTTTCAGCCACAGCAACAAAGTTGGCCAGAATGAAATCCTTAGCACCTTTCAGAAGTTCTTCACACCGATACTTCAAGGCAAAATAATAAATCGAGACACAGTTACAAAGGGCCAGTGTTTTTAGAATACCTTTACCGCACAAGGCTTTCAAGTTTGGAATAACAAAATAATCGGCTGCTGCCGTCAAATCAAAATTGGCACTGTTTTCATTGATGTCAATATGTCCCGTGTACAGATACTCCAACACTTCTTCCATCACAGCTTTGCTCGTGTCTTCTAATCGGATCACTCCTTCTTTCTTTTCTTTCATGTCACTGTTAAGAGCGTTGTAAAAGAACGGACTTGCTGCACATAACACGACTCTGTGAGCTTTCAAACGAGCTTGATCGTCACCGAAGCCAACTTCTAGAATCACATCACAGAACTGGTCGTTCCTTCGCTGAATATCGAGGCGTTTCATCATTTCCACGCAAAAGTTGCGCTCGTCAATCTCTATGATTGGTTCAAGAATGTAATCCATAAGAAAGCTGATCAGTTACTAGCGGGTGACTGGAGATAACTGAAGAGAGAACAGTTCAAAATTCGATTGAACTTTTGAGAGAAGAGAAGGAGCGGAGCAGAATTAGTTCGTGTGAGTCTCCCACCGCTGACCAGATCAGCTAAAATATTGCGTGGATTGCGTGATTATTGCGTGACGTGGCACGTAGAGCCGCTGATCTGAGGGAAAGCGATTGTTCGATCGGAAAGAGATAGCCATCTGGAATGAATGAGAAAGAGGGGAGATTGGTTGAGCGGGAGGGAAGCTGGTATCCCGTCTCTATATAGTAAGTATCTTAATTCAATGAATTTGGCATTCGTCTATTCAAAAACCCATGCAACTAACCTAACTCGGATTTAAAAACGACCCAAGGTTTTTATTTCTGGTAAAAAAAAAAAAGCGTAATCAATAACGTAAACAACGTTAAAGCTTGTATTTCTCTTCTGCAAGCTGAAAACCGACAAAAAGTATATCAGATATATACCTATTATTTTCATAGACAAATAATTTTTGTACGTAACCTAATGGACGGAATAATCAATTTACACGAAATTTAATTGGGTCGAGGTAAGCAGAAGAACGACAGTTCAGGGTAATTGCTCAGTAAAAGCTCCATGAAATGCTCATTATTTGTTAACAATTTCTATGCTGGAAAGAAAATCAAAGTGGCTACGAGCCACTCAACTTGGAAAATGGATTTTCTGTTAATAGTGGCAATTTTGATGCCACTGCACTGAGTTTTCAATCCGCAGGTCATATGTCATTTATATACCGACCATTGTTAAGGGGGCTCCTTCTTAGCTACCAATTGGTCATGAATTTTTTCCTAGGGAAGGTCTCTTACCGTCATCTTTTGAAAACCAGACCTCCTAAGGATAAGCGTTTTGCACGGGTTTGTTCCATTGAAGAGTCCTGCAAAAGTTTCAAATCATGGCCATATTTGACCAGTCACATGACTAGAATAGAAAAAAAACCCAAAAACTTAAAAGGCATCTGAATCCGGAAATTTAAATCAGTGTCCACGTGCTTTATTCTACGTATCGTTTTATGAAATTCGCATTATCATAAAAGTTATGAGGTAATAAACACCCGTTTTAACAGAAACAGTAATTCCATGTGTACGATTATAAAGATGGCTATAAGTTATTTCTGATTCATAAGAAAAATCGAAACTTTTCCTCTTTTCTTCCAAGTTCCAGGGATTTAAAATTCTCACGCGCGGTTTGGCACTAGTTACAAATGCGAATTCATAATTTTCTTCAAATTTTCCAACGTCTTCGTTCCTTCTCATGTTCAATTTTTAAATTTGAAAATAGATAATTCAAGTTGGGCGTAAATTGTTTAGACCAGAATAGGGAAGAAGAAATATGAATGGTTCACTCTAACAAAGCCGCACAGATTTTCACTGTTATAATGCGTTGGTTACACGCTAATCAAATGATTGTCTTTAAGGTAAAAGCATAAACCTTATTTGCGGAAAAACATGATTTCTACAAATATATATAGACGGTCAGCTCGCTAGGACAAAAAAGCGTTGACCCTGCTCTTCAGTGCATAAGTAAAAAAATATTTATTACAAAACATCTTGTAAGAGTGCGTGAAAAAACCTGTTTTTTTTTTTTTTTAGCAAATGAATTGCATTATTCGCTTAGGGGCATAGCCAGGATTTTTCAAAGGGGGGGGGGGGGGTCACACTCTGTCAAAGTGAGGGTACTAACCAGATTGTCATGTCGTTTTCGCCACCTGTTGTAGGTTGTTTGCTTGAAAGAGGCTTACAAAAGGGGGGGGGGGGTTCAAGGGTACCCCAGGACCTCCCTTAGCTACGCCCCTGCCGCTCTCGATTTCTATTTAGACAATGCAGTATTTCTGTCGAGGAACTATCGGCTGATAGTTGCCCATCGGAAATTTGATGTTCTTAAAAACAAATATTTGACTGAGAAGCGAAAGTGTTTAGTAACACCTTAACATGTAAAGACCTATCCGACTCAGCATGTTGATAGAATTTGTAGCAACGAGTGAGGAGAAAAGAAGATTTCTTCTAGCTAGTTTAAGTTCTGAACGCCAGTGTATTCAAGCTACGGGAAGACCGACGAACACATGTATAATTTGCAATTTAAATTTAAACTTTGTCATCATGTACGCACTGACTGCTGGTTTTATTGCGACTATTTGATTGAATGACTTACTCATTGCAACTAAGGCGGGATATTTTTTTTTTCCTGACTGGGATAGAAAGGGACGGGTAGAAGGTTCCGGTATAGTTTGATTTGCATCCCAAAAAGTGTATATATAATCCTCACACGTAGAAAATAAGCTCAAAATATTCACCGTGGTACGGGCGGGGAGTGGTAGGGGGGAGAAGGAATCTCCTTTGTAGTACAAGGGGTAGAGTTGGAATCTTCCGCTCATTTGGTAGATAGGTCAGCTAGTTGTGACCTTTAGACTAATGTTCCCTGCAGAGAGTCGAGTCAGCAGGAAGTCAAACGGGCGAGAGATACGCGAACAGGGTTCACAGGACCAAACGAGAGATCAGACGAAAGAATTAGCCAGAGCAAACTTTCTCGCAAACCCGACTTGGGTCGTCATGCTACGCCTCTCTTTTGCGCGCCGACCGAAGTAACGGCTGCGAAGGAAACTGCGTCTCCAAGGGAAGTTGGTGGAATTTTGGATTTCTTTTATGGGTTGTGAAATCTCAAAATCTACCAACTCGGATATCTCATATCGCTCTTTTATCTCTTTCGTAGGCCCATAATCGTTTTATTTATTTATTTATTTCATGTTCATTTACATTACTATTCTCTTCATGCAAGTAACTTGTAAGGTGATAATTAAGCTCTCTCGGCCGGCGACCAATACGATTAGTTTGGTTTTACTGGCTTGCCTAATAGTCCAGTTTCGAGTTCGCCATGACCGCTGATTAAAAGCACTAAGAACGCATTTGCACAGGGATAGCCTCGATCTAAAAAAAAAAACTATTCACAAATACCGCTGGGAAGGTACCACAAATTTGAAAATTAAACAATACACAGAGCTGTAAATAGATCATATTCTCACTGGAATTTGTGAATATTTTCCTTTAGGTCGAGGTTAACCCTTTGCAAATGCGTTCTCAGTGCTTTTAATCAGCGGTCATGGCAAACTCGAAACTGGACTGTTCCTTTAGGGCTTTCTCCTAGGCCTTCACGGTCAATTGATTTCAGTGACGTATCCGAGACGAACGACCGCCTCGGACCACGTGACTCGAAAACGATTGAGCGTGGCGAAATATCGAGGCCTCGGAGCTAGGCAAGTTTTAGTCGGCATAATGATTTCCTGGAGTCAGTTATACGTGATTAGGCCCGGGGGACCACCAGATTAAAAGGACGGGAATGCTCGATGGAAATTTTGGTAAGAACCCCTAAGAGAGGTGACCAATCTCGTTGCCAGGGGTTTTCCCTTGGAGATTGGGAGGGCCCCCCCCCCTACCCCAATCTTCAAGGGAAAAGCGCTGGCAACGAGGTTGAGAGGTACCAAGATCCTGTTTTGTGGGCGTGGTTTAATTTTTTTTTCACTCCTTAGAGGTACCAATTCTAAAACAAAACATGATCTCCTGTCATATTTTTTCGGCTCAATATCCTAAAAGGTTCCGCAAAAACTCCCGATGTAGTCCTTTTGAGGCTGAACACCCCAAGAGGTAGTAAAGCCGCTTTTTTAACCCCTAAAAGGTACGACGAACACCTCCGTCCTTTTTATATGGGAGTCCCCCAAGTGATTAAGAGCAAGTCTAGGCTCACGAAACAGCATGAAAACTGGTAACGCAACTTGCTCGCAAATCTAGACGCCTCAAATTGGAGCAATTATACCGGATTATTACGATACTATTCCTGCATTTCTTAGCATGCTCGCATATCCGTGAAAAAAAGCGTGCTGAACCATATGAGTGCAGGCCCAGGGTTACGTCAAAGGCAATACATTTGACTTTGCGCCTATAGCTACAAAGCGGAAAGCGGCTTTCAATTATAAAGAAAGTACGGCTTCTTGTCCGATCAGCAAAGCAACTCAGTAATCGGATTCTCATTTTCATTCCTTTTTTTTTTTCGTTCTTTATTTTTCCAGGCGATATCAGTGATTTTTTTCTTTTTTTGTTACCTTCTGAGAGAAAATAAATTGTCCAAAGTAGGGTCATAATACCACAAGGACAGCACCGTGTCTCGTCCGCTCAACAAAGTGAAGACTTGTTCGGCGGTGTTCATGCTTGGAAGGGTTACCAAATACGAATACACCGAGTCGTAATAACTTCTTTTTTTTTTTCCTTTTTTTCTCTTTTTTCGTCCCTTTCCAAGGCGATATTATCCGCATTTTAAATCAAAAGCTACACTAGGTGACCGCTCTTTTACCTGTACTCCACCGAAACTTTGGAATGCGCTACCATTTGACATAAGAAGCGCCAGCACTGTTAGTATTTTTAAAACCAAGCTAAAAACGCACCTGTTCCGTCATGCATTTTTATCATAGTTGTTTTTATAATTGTAAGTTTACTTTTAATTGTAATTTGAGCTTTTTAGCCTTTTTATTCTGTTTTTAATCTTGTCATGCGCATGTGAACATTTTATGAAATTTGCGCTTTATAAATGTTATTATTATTATTATATTAGTGACTGCTGAACTCCCAGTCTTGTGTTATGTCTTTTTTTTCTATTTATTAACTATTTTGTTCAAATCATTTCGCCATGTGAGTTCCCCCCCCCGGGGGGGGGGGATTCCAAATGTCTAACAGGAAGTAAAGGAGTGGAGGAATGATGGAGTGGAATTGTCCCACCACTACAACTTCTTTCCAAGTTAAAAAGGATGATTTCGCGTGGGTAACTAGTGCCAGTCCCAAACCGCGCGTCAGAATTTTAAGTCCCTAAAACTTGAAAGATAATGAATCAGAAATAACTTAGCCTTCTTTATAATCGTACATATAAAATAGACCTCTTTAGCTTGGGCGGTTTGTTTTCCCATTGCAGACCACGTGATAATACTCTTGAGAATTCTTGCTTTCAAATTTTTAAATAGTAGCATGTATATGAATGAATAACTTTAAGATCGATTAAAGAAAATTTGTCTAGAGATTATCACATGATCTACAATGGGAAAACAAACCACCCAAGCTAAAGAGGTCTGTTACTATTGACACGTTAAAGAGGAAAGCTATTGTAGAAAGTCTGTTAATATGGGTTTTTGCAGGACTCTTCAATAAAACAAACTTGTACAAAAAGGTTATCCTTAGAGGGTTAGAAGGTCTGGTTTTCACTTTTTAAATTAGATTAAGAGTTTTTTAAATCCTTTTAGCTCCTTTTAGATAATGTTACAACACCTTATTATCCAATTCGGCTCTATTACAAGTCAAGTGGTCGCTTACAGGAGGTTAAAAACAAAAGAAAATTTAAAACTTTCACTCCAAAAGTGGTCGAGGTCACTTACGAGAGGTCGTCACTTACAAGAGGTTCCAAATATAGTGATTTGACTGGGAAACTTTTGGTATTTTGGAAAACTGGTCGCTGAGAAGAGGTGGTCGCAAACTGAGTATAAACATTCTTATTAGAGTTACAATCATTGATGACAATCTGATGTAACACAAGACAACATCCCTAAGGTTATTATTTTCAATTTCTTAATTAATCCTTGCCACATTATCTTACAACACATCATTCTTGGGAAGTTTGGGCACGAAGAAGAGTAAAATAATATGACGCACGTCTATGAAAGTATTTCGCATTTATCCAAAATCTCCCTTGGCATTCTTAAACAAGAAATTCTAAATACTTCACCACTCCGGGGAAACTTGGTGCAAAATTTCCACTCCCTTGTAACAACATCATAAATCTGCAGAGACACATCTTCTCCAAAGTCACCACTCACAAAAATGTTTCCTTTGAAACTCACTGCACTTGCATACCCTCCTGGAGTAACTGTATTTGCAATGCTACTCCACATGTCAGTTACTGGGTCATACATTTCACAGAAGCTTGAGCGTGCACAATCTTCACCCCTGAGGCCACCAAACACAAATACTTTGTCATTGACAACTGCACCACAAGCAGCCACTCGTTTTTCTAGAGTTGGGGCAACCAGGCACCATGCCTTTTCGTTTGGATCAAATTTTTCAACAATGTTTGCAAGTTCAACATCTGATTTCCCTCCAATAGCATACAAGTAACTTTCAGTGGCTACTGCACAAACACTTGACCTGGGACTACTTAGAGAGGACACCTCTTGCCACAAGTTTGTATCAGGATTGTATCTCTGCACTGTGCTCAAGCGATTGTTTGCTTCCTGCTCCACTCCACCAATGACATAGAGCAAGCCCTGAAAAGTTACAACAGTACAAAACTTGATTTTTTGCTTGAAAGATTCCAGAGGAGACCAAGCGTTTACTAATGGATCATAACGTTCCGCGGGACTGGTACATGTACCTCCGATAAAGAACAATTTCCCTTGACACACACTCATGGACTGACTAAAAAAGTACCTTGCCGACAGCATATGTGATAATTTGTACCACTTGTCTTCTGAAGGTATGTAACATAGTGTACTGTTTGCTCCACAGGCAACAATAGCATTTTCATGAGTTCTCAGGCAGTTTCTTGGTGACTGAGCAAAATAACATTCTTCTCCACCATCACACACCTCTTTCATAGCATCTTGTGCACAATTTGAGCAATCTGTGTTACTCTTTACCAGTGGATCATGTAGAGCAACGTTTGAAAGGTACACACGGGGCAAATAGATACAGCGAATATGACGAAACAACTCGTAAAAGTTGTGTTTCTGACTTTCATTTCGTTCCATCCACTTCACTACAACTTCAAAAACTTCCTCCTCTCCTTCTACGATGATTTCATCACTTGAGATCCACTCCTCGACTTGTTTGCTGCTCAAGTTCAGGAAGTCCTCAGTTTCAGCCACAGCAACAAAGTTGGCCAGAATGAAATCCTTAGCACCTTTCAGAAGTTCTTCACACCGATACTTCGAAGCAAAATAATAAATCGAGACACGGTTACAAAGGGCCAGTGTTTTTAGAATACCTTTACCACAAAAGGCTTTCAAGCTTGGCATAATAAAATAATCGGCTGCTGCCGTCAAATCAAAATTGACACTGTTTTCACTGATGTCAACATGTCCCGTGTACAGATACTCCAACACTTCTTCCATCACAGCTTTGCTCGTGTCTTCTAATCGGATCACTCCTTCTTTTTTTTCTTTCATGTCACTGTTAAGAGCGTTGTAAAAGAACGGACTCGCTGCACATAACACGATTCTGTGTGCTTTCAAACGAGCTTGATCGTCACCGGAGCCAACTTCTAGAATCACATCACAGAACTGGTCGTTCCTTCGCTGAATATCGAGGCGTTTCATCATTTCCACGCAAAAGTTACGCTCGTCAGTCTCGGTGATTGGTTCAAGAATGGAATCCATGAGCAGACTGATCAGTTTCTAGCGGCTGACTGGAGATAACTGAAGAGAAACCACTCAAATATTCGATTTAATATTCGGGAGAACGGACGAGAAGGAAGAAATTAGTTCGAGTTACCGCTGACCAGTCCAGATAAACGATTGCGTGACGATTTGCGTGACGCAACACCTACTAAAACCGTTGTACTATTTAGGGGGCGAAAGGTGGACTTTGTCTTTGGTTGGGCGGGTGGGAAACTGGTATCCCATCCATAGATAGCAAGTAGAGTCTTAATTTAATGAATTTGACATGCGTTTAATAAAAACTCAATCAACATAATTCAGGATTAAAAGCGATCTAAGGTTTTATTTCTGGTTATCTAGCAAAGCGTAGTTAACAACGTAAACAATGCCGGTAAACAACACAAAAAATGCCCCTAGCCCTTAAAGCAAAAGGGGTACAAATTAACAAGAACGAATCAAAATAGAAGTTTTAAAGAGGTGTAGATCAACTGAAAGATAAAGTTTTGCTACTGTTTTAAAATGAAATTTGACTTAGACTCCTTCATCTAGTCCTTTATAATTATTGTTTATTAATTTGCAGCAATGATTATCAACACTGACCACTGTCGTTTTGCGGGGAAAATTTGTGTGGTTACTTGCAGATGAGTTTCTAGTTGGTATTTTACCTGATCCACGCTCTTAGCTGTATAGTTTGTGTGGAATCGACAAAACATAGCATCACTTAAAATAATGCTCTACGGCAACAGTTTTCAAGAATATGGCCAGGCCAGCAATGTAAGCTTGATTGCGGAGGATGCTCTCAGGCCGTTGTTACAGTATAATAGCCTTCTGCGCCAGTTAATACTTGCAATTAGAAATATTTATTACATGGCTGAACTAAGTATAGATCTGTTTTCCTTTATGTTTGGAGGCCAATTTCATTTAATTACATGTCCACAAAAGCGTCATGAGAAACGCAAATGAATTTTTATTATTCGCACGCGCGTTTACCAACAATGGATCGCGGAGACGCATCAATTTATTATTTTACCGCAATTACTGCTAATCTCGCAATCTGATTGGCTAATCTGCCGTTGTCGATAAGAGTCCAGACAACGCTGCTCGCGTCAATGTGTCGCGCAATGCCTTTTTCAGCTCGTGCTCTGAAAAAAGAAACATTTTCTCTGACGTTGATACTGTGGTAAAAAACAAATCGAATGTGGTTTAGCGTGGTCTATTCTCTTATCGACAACGATACGCGTCATCACAGTGGTCAAATTTTGTTGCGCCTCGTGAGTCCACAAACATTTTGACCACTGTGATGACGCGTATCGTTGTCGATATGAGTACAGACCGCGCTAAACCACATTCGATTTGTTAAGCAGATTAAAAAGAGCCATTGTAATACATACTTAATTGAGATATCTTCGGTCCGTATTGGAGAATATTGATCTCATTCTTTTCTTTTTCTCCTGTTTTTCTTTTCGTAAAATTATTGACCAACCGCAACCTTGGTCCATATACCTGCCAAAAAAAAGAATTCGACCAGTATTTCTCCAATACGGACCTTAACCTAGTTTTAAATGTGTAAGTAAATATTATCATTACCCAGCCATGTACATTATGGAAAGGAAAGTGACTTATTTTCTCCGGTGGTAGGGTTTTCCATTCTTTAAACAACAGGGCACCTTCCTCTAGTTTCTGGTCACATATAGTTTTGTAACATAACATTTTGTTCACTTAATAATATTGCATATGGTTATTACATTAGACCAGCTGAAGCAATCTGGGTCAAACCCGGGCCAGGGTCTTTTTGTTATGTTCCTGGGCGGTGTGTCATATTCTTACAGTACGTCGCTCTTCACTGGAGTATCAGTGGGTGCCGGCAGCAAATTATTTAGGATATACACCTATGCCCGATAGTTTTCAACAGGAGAGACGTATATAACATGGACGTATTGCACATAAGCAGGTGGAGGGGTGGTGGGGCAGTTGGTACTTTTTTTTAGGTACACGAAAGAAGACAAACAGAAAAGTTGCAACCACGCATGGTTTGGAGAATGCTAGTTTAGTTTTTTGATAAAGTCATAGTCATTGCTTTATTTGAGTCACGGTCACTATTCTGGAATCAAGTTATAATAATATTGGCACACAAGGCAGTCACTCTGGGTAGTTGTCTTATGCCTAAACTAGACTTGATTTCTGTGAACCTGAAACACATAAGATATACTCAAACTTTAGCTAAGCTACCTTCTAGTCTAGGTTTCTAGTGAATTTTTTAAACAGTGGCTCGAGAGCAAATATCACACATCTAAGAAAGTACCTTACACATATCCAAAACTCTCCTTGGCATTCTCAACCTTGAAATTGTAATTTGATTTTCAGATCTTTGGCATATATTGGTACAGGTTTTCCACTCACTTGTAACAGTGTCATAAACCTGCAATGGCACATTTTGTTGCGGATCATCCTGATCAAAGACATGACACACAAATATTTTTCCTCTGAAACTCACCACACTTACAGTGTTTTTTTCCTGGAAAAATTGTACACAATGTAATTGCAACGCCACTCCACACATCAGTGATTGGGTCATATATTTCACAGAAGTTTGAGTCTGAGTAATCTTTACCGCGCAGGCCCCCAAAGACATGGAGTTTTTGACTCACAGCAGCATCACCAGCACCCATTCGTTTTTCCAGAGTTGATGCAACGGTATGCCAAGCTTTTTCCTTTGGATCATATCTTTCAACAATGTCCAGACATCCACTATCTGAATTGCCTCCAATAGCGTACAAGTGCTTTCCATCATGTACACGTACTTGACCTGGGGTAGCTTAGGGAGGGCACCTCTTGCCACATGTTTGTATCAGGATTGTATCTCTTCACAGTGCCCAACCAGTTGCTGTGTTCATCCACTCCACCAATGACATAGAGAAATCCCCGGAATGTCACAACACTACTGGAGCGGAATATTTGCTGGATGGACTTCTGTACAGACCAAGAGTTTTGCGATGGATCATAGCATTCTACTGGACAGTCAGTTTTGTCTCCTCCAATGCGAAACAACTTCCCATGATGTGCACAGATAGTTTTACCGACATACCTCAATTTGGATGGTGCATCTGCCAGCTTGTACCACTTGATCTCTAAAGGTATGTAACACCAGGTGCTTGATGTCCCACTTGCAACAATTGCATCTTCGTGGGTTTTCAGGCAATTTCTTGGTGACTGAGCAAAATAGCATTCTTGTTGTCCACTGGACACCATTTTAATTGCATCTAAAGCTAAATTTGAATAATCTAGATCGCTTTTTACAATGGGATCAGGGAGAATGACTTTCACCAAATAGTCACTTGGAATGTAAATAAAGCGAATGTGACAAAACAGGTTGTAAAGTTTTTTTTGTGACTCTCATTTCGTTCGATCCAGTTTATGAGAATTTCGAAAACTTCTTCCTCTCCCGTCACAACGATTTCATCAGTTGAGATCCACTCCTCGACTTGTTTGCTGCTCAAATTCAGAAAGTCCTCGGTTTCAGCAACAGCTACAAAGTTTGACTGAATAAAATCCCTCGCTTTTTTCATCAGTTCTTCACACCGATACTTCATGGTCACATAATAAGCCGCAATACTGCTGGGCAAAGACAGCGCTTGTAGGAGAACACTAACGCACAAAGTTTTCAGACTTGGAATTAGAAAATAGTCCGCTACTGCCAACAAATCAAGCACATTGCCTTCATTGACGTCAACATGTCCCGTGTATAGGTACTCCAACACTTCTTCCATCACAGCTTTGCTCGTCTCTTCTAATCGGATCACTCCTTCTTTCTTATCTTTCATGTCACTGTTAAGAGCTTTGTAAAAGAACGGACTTGCTGTACATAACAAGACTCTGTGAGCTTTCAAACGAGCTTGATCGTCACCGGAGCCAGCTTCTGGAATCACATCACAGAACTGTTCGTTCTTTCGCTGAATATCGAGGCGTTTCATCATTTCCGTGCAAAAATTACGCTCGTCAATCTCTCTGATTGGTTCAAGAATGTAATCCATGGGTAAGCTGATCAGTTACTAGCGGCTCACTGGAGGTAACTGAAGAGAAAGCACTTCAAAATTTGATTGAGAAGAGAGAATCAGTTCGAGTGAATGTCCACCGCTGACCAGTTCAGCGTTCAGCTAAAAGATTGCGTGACGGCCCTGCGTGACTCGATACGTAAAGCCGCTGTACTAGCCTGGCTGGCAGGCGTTCAAAGGCTGGGGAAGGAGAGGGAAAAAGTAAGTGAAGAAGAGGGGCAGTTGCACTCCTAGTTTCCGTCTCTCCTTCTCCTTTAACGTCTGCCAAGTAGGCTTAGCCCGGACGAAGGGTGAAAGTGATGAATTTGTATGAATGGTCATGAATGGTAAAGAATGCCTGGCCCGTAACGATGGTAACTGGGGGAAAGGGATTGCTCGATCGGAAAGAGATTGCCATCTGGAGGGGAATGAGAGACAGGGGAGAAATAAGCCCGCGACCAAACGTGAGCTTGGTTGAGCGGGAAGCAGGTATCCGATCTAAATATAACAATGAATTTGACACCGTTATTCAAAAACTCGAAAAGAAAAACGCGAAGAGCGAGCGGAGGGGGAGGGAGTTGAGCGCACGCGGATAGCAAATAATTAAGAGAATAGGAAAAAAATAAATAAAAGGTTTTCCTTTCATGACGTACGAATTCAAACCAGCTGAATTTCATGCATCTGTTATACGAGGACAAAATTTTGTCTCCGCAACAGAACTTTTTCGCCAAAACGGACATGTCACACGAGGACAACTGTCGCTGCAACATGTGTGTGTACCGACCTTTAAACTCCACTCTATTCTGCAACAGAAGGGGTTATTATCATTCGTCACCCCTTCAACGTTGGGGGTGTGCATGGTTTCTAAGCAGAAGTTAACCAGCAACACAACAAGAAACTGGCGAAGTTACCTGCACCATGGACGTAGTTAAGAGTAGGTAGCTCGGAATGACAGGATCTCAGTTTTATTGTAATCCGACAGCTATTTTAATATAAGACGAATTGGTAATATTTATCTTTGCAGAGTTTTATTCAAAAGCACTTTTTCTTCTCTTATAATTTGCTTTTTTTAAAATTTACTCTTGTGCTGAGCGCTTGATATATTTCCTTGCCATAAGTGTTTTGCAGCAATGATCGAGTTGATGAACGGCACGTTTATTGGCGTCAAAGATTGCTTCAGAGGGGACTACTGTAACAGCTGCAGGGTCTGTGCCAATATCTCGGGAGGTCCTGGTCTTTCTTTCAAACGCTCCGAAGCAAGCTGCTGTACTCAAGATTCGTGTAATCAACACCTTCCCTCTGCTCGGCCGCCATCTCCCACAGTCCCAGCGACGTCCAGCATCTCAGACCTCGACAACCACCAACTACTAAAGCTAAAGACATAGGTCCAACTGCTGCCGGCATTAACGTGAAGGCTGTGTATTATCTGCCCGTCTGTTTGCTTGTTGTAATTCAGTTAATGAGTTACGTTCTCAGATGTAGACATAATTCTCTTATAACCTGGAATAGAGTAAGCATGCAAAAAAGGCAGGGGCGTAGCCAGGATTTTTCCAGAGGTACACACAATTTTCCAAATCCCCCCACCCCCGACCCTCAAGTCCCAAATCTTTTTCAGGTGACTCGATTAAAGGCGAAAAGGGCTATGGGGACGACAATGCATTTAAATATGTTAAAAAATACGATGTCCTCTTTTAGGCCTAGACACGCTTGAATTAACATAACTATTAGCATATAATTTGCATATTTGCCCGTGCGCAGGTTTGTTCAATTCTCATCTACCTCGTGGTTCAAGTTGTTAGCTCATGTTATTTTTGATCTCGATTCACGTACAACTTATGTGCAAACTATAAGTCTCTTTACTAGTCTGAGAATACATTGAAAACATGGACTTAAACTTCCTCGTACTTTATTGAACGAGCCAATCCAGGGTCTTGCTTGGTCATACAAAAATTGTGTGTTAGATGTTATACGTCGGAGTAAAAATAACTGTATTTTACTCCGTGTAAAGCCCTGCAGAAAAAAAAAACATCTGTCCGAATATACTATGTCATAGCTAAAAAAGTGAACAACAAATCTAACGCGTGCACGTTCCTCGCTTTCAATTCCAGTGTCTTTATCATTGAAAAGCCAATAACACTGCCAATAAAACTGGTTTTTATTTGTAACAGCGAACAAAACTTTGCTACATACTCCCTTTCATTTGAATATATGTAATTAATTTATTTTAAATTACTTTTTATTTTACGTTTTAAGCATGACAGGACGGAAAACGCGTGCACTGTAAGTACCTCCCGTTGTCCCATACAAAACCTAGGCTTTGTATGGGCTTTTATCTGGAGTATCTGGTAGCGCTCCAGGTTACTTCATTATGTTTACCGCAAGGCGTCATAATCTTGCCGCTTTGTGACAGAAATGTTGTTTAACTAAAAGTAAACCGGAACAGCAACAGACCTATGCATGTCTCAATTGTCAGAAGAAGGAACCAATCAATGACACGTCATCGCTGGTCAAACTTTGCCAATGAACACGACGTAATCGGTTCAAGGGATGTACTATTACTTATTGTACCTATCGGTATGTGCCAACGAGTGCATTGAGTTAGTAAACAAGAGTCAATTGAATTTTGTAATATTTATTTGGGATACTTCTAGTATAACAGGTGTTAAAATCAATTTCTTTTAGTTAATGTTTCAAATTATTGCTGTAACTGAATACAACATTGTTTATTTTTCAACTCAGTGAGAGAACAAAACGATAAACACTTAATTTTTTTTGTACTTTTAAAAATCATACTTATTACACCTCCAGTATAACAGGTGTTAAAATCAATTTCTTTTCCCTCGTTGGGCGATTATTTTGGTAAATACTTAAGTAATTTGCCTACCATTCTGCTTTTTGAGGCGTATACATCCTGAATTTGTTGTGATTGAATCGTACAATACAATTGTTAAAGCTGAACAAGACCCGAGTTGTTTTCTGGAATGAATCCGAGTGTTGTTTATTTGATTCAGGGTAACACTCAGGATTTGTTCGCCATCCGTTCGAAGAATAAAATTGATAAATTGATCTCTCAGTTTGACACATTTTCACACTTCCCCAACACCAGCGGAGAAAAGGTTAGCCTACGTGTAGCCGTACCCATCGCCCGTTTTTCCTCGGGGGGTGGGTACGGCTACACGTAGGCTAAGAAAAGGTCTACGTGAAATGATACTTACAGTTAAAGCCCCTTCCGTCCTCTCATGATCACAAAACAAAAAATTCATTGTATCAGGCAAAAATAAATAGTCTTGCATTAATCCGTTTAAAGACGTTCTTGTTTACTCGAGTTCGCAGTCTTTGTTCATATATACAGGACATGATTATCTACAGCATGGCTGACTCTACGATTACTGCGCACGATGAAGGATTTCTGAGCCAATTGATTATGTTCCGCAGTATATCCATGATAGCGTGTCGAATATGTTTCACCTTCCAGCAGTAAATTACGGGGTTTAGAGATGAATTAAGATACACGAGTGTGCAGGAGAAAAAATATAATCTCCTCAACACGTCACTTGGGCCGAAGATTTTAAGAGCGGCGAAACTGATAAAGTATGGCAGATAACAAAACAAAAACACGAGATATAGATAGAATACACCGACTGCTGTTTTAACGATGCTAGCAAAATTTCCCATTTCGTCTGTCTGGTCTGCTTGTTGTACTTGAAGAGTCTGCATCTGATTCTTGTGGCGTCGTACGGCTGAATAAATCCTGATGTAAACGACTGTTGTAAGAAGGAAACCAACAATTATTATAATGTATAGGCATAGAGCGCGAATAACAGGCGAAACCCACAACGATGCCAGAGAAACGAAGGCACCAAGAACCCATATGGAGATGGTCACAGCAAGAACACGCTTGTGAGTTACAAGTTCCTGGTATCTGAGATGAAGATGAATCGCCAAGAACCTGTCTACACTTACAGCTACAACACCAAAGAACGAAACCACTGTAAACAAAAGCGAAATGAAGAAAAAAACCTTGTGGGTTATACAGTTGGGAATGCTTTGCTGTAACCACTTTACCAGAAGTGAAGTATAAAATGGTTGAACAAATAAACCAACACCAAGATCAGAAATAGCAAGACTTAGGAGCAATGTTCTTAACGTCTTTGGCAAGGACGACGTTTTTCGTATGGCGTGAATTGTGACAATGTTCAACATGATGGCGGTAAAGGATAGAAAGCTGTTGAAGACACCATTAGCGATGTAAGTCGAATGAAGGTCTTCGACGTTGGAGAGTTCAGGATAGTAAGGAACAAGTAATTCACACGACGATTTCGTCATGACAGTGCCTTAAGTTTCCTTTAAGGCAGCAAGTTTTTGTCATATAAAATTGTTTTACGAAGCTAGAATATATAAAGAAGGTCTACAATAAGACCATCTGCACGTCAATGATTGGCAACGTCAAGAGTTAATGAATGTTTGTTATTTCATTAAACAAGCAAGAGGTTATTAACTTATTCATTTGTTAATCGATGAATAAACCTGCAGGCATCTGTCATGCAGAACTTCCCCGAGATAGATCCTCCTTCTTGTTTTTATATGATATTTGCAAGTGTTTTTATTTCTTCATGCAGTCTAGAGCATTTTGTTATTTAGAGAGGAGGCAAAAACAACGAGAAATATAAGCTGCTGGCTGCCCGCGGAAAACTTCAATGTAGCCAACTGTCTGACTGCTTTCTTCTTGCGTTTGATTGGTCGAGAAGATAGCACTTCTGCTATGATTGGCCATGGAGCATGTTGCACGACTTTTATTGACCAATCATAAAGCTCCACAAGCGTAAGAGAGTACTCTCAGGTGGACTGGGGAGGGCAAGGACTATGGATCCAGAACGACCGAGGGAAAATTACTAGAGCAATATGAATTCAAACATGTTAAAAAAAAATACAATACCCGATTTGCTTCTTAGCTGATTTATTTTGAAGTAAAAGTACTTTAGTCAGAAATTTTTTTTCTGATTTTACCGTTAAGAACCCTCCTGTAACGTAGTCACAAACATAAGCGGAATCGAAAAGAAGGAAACGAGCTAGAAATGGAATAAGACTGCAATATGATTACCGCCGATCAGAGGCCGATCAAGAAGTGTCAAGACTTAATAAGACTTGCTCTTGCATGTCATTCTCACGTTACTATTAGAGACCTTTAGATTCACGTTTACTGCAAACGTCTACCTGCCGTTTGGACGATGATTAGGGAGTTTAAGAAACCACGACGGCGACACCGAGGACAACGTCGATTAAAAAATGACTTTATATTTTACCTACGACTCTCGCGATACTCTAAAGTCATTTACTTTGTTTATCACTGACAAAACTTTGACAAAACTGAATCTGGGACGCAGCGTTAAACTTGAAATAAAATTTTAAAAAATCAGCCGTCGTGGTTCACGTTCTGCAGATAACGCAGAATTTGATCACTTCACTTTGTTGTTTTGCCGAGGACGGTAAAGAAATGTATCAAGAATTATAACGCACAGCCATTGTTCTCCTAATTAAATCTTTTGTTTAGTGACGTTCCCGTTGCCGTTGCCGTCGTGGTTTTCTTAAACTCCCTAATAGATTTAGAATGGAGTAAACTGGAACGAATATAAATAATCCTGTCAAAGCATTGGAAATTGTCAAAATTAGGCCCAAAAAAATAGGAGTAAAATTAGTTGTTTTCTAGTGTGTGCAGCTTTCCAAAGAAATAGAGCATCATTAAACGACACATCAAAGTTAACAAGTTGTTTTCCTTTTTTTCGTCGCTGGGTTTTCTAAAAGAAATAGAAAACATGTTCTCCGTGTTTCTATCGAGTTATAGAAACACTCGTGAAAGTTTGGGAGAACTCGAAAATAAAATCTGCTAGTTTCCCTGATTACGTACTTTAGCGAAAAAATTATCTCGTATTGATAAAATCCCTGCGTATCTGCAGGCATTTAAACGTGTATGTTCACGACCGCGCAAAGTGGGATCTGGGTCGGGCTACTAGTGACGTCACTTCGGGAACCGGGCTAAAACACTCACCAGACTTTTGACTGAGCTTCGAGAGCAGTCAAAACATTTTTGGGTTATTTGTGATTCATATTTTATCAAAACTGGACAATATTTTTGAGTGAAAGAACTGTATCATCTAGCATTAATTACAATTTGGAGCCTAGCTACGATTTGAACGGCTGCGATGTATATATATTTTTTTCCATTTCGAAGTGCGGGTCGCTAGTCGAGATCGCCGCGATGTATAACTATATTTAGGCCGGGATCGACAATTTGCCGGTCCATTTGAGTTATAAAGGTACAAATAATGACTGAAGAGTGAGCTTACAACTTTTAAAGAGTTATAAAGGTGTCAATGAACTCGAAGAGTTGGCAATTTGACTTTACGGAACGTGCAGATTTCGGAGAGTCAAAACATTTCTTGATTCAAACATTAATTTCCCCCGAAATACTTTCAACTTTCAACTTTCAACTTTATTGCTTCCATCACCTATTACAATATATACTATAAATCGCCTAATATTACTATTTTGTTGATACAAAACAAGTGATGAGGGAGTCTATAGAAAAGCAAAAAAAAAAAAAAAATTATTGAAATTATAAATCCCTAATTTGACATTTATCAACTAACTGATAATAATTATTAAACTTGAAACAACTCGAAATACAAGTTAAAACAAGTGTTAAATGCGATTCAGTCGTAGTCCACTCCTGCCTACTCCCCCAGATCAATGACTGTAAATAGTTTTAACATAAGAGATAAGCAGAGATGTCGGCAAACAATATTCGAAGTTGAGGTAACTTTTCGCTTGGTTATTGTCCACCGACCGTAGTATATGCATAGTCAATTACTGTGTGCGAACACAAGCTACACAAATTTGCATATTTCGTACTAGTAAATCATGGAAAATCCTTCGACAAAATCTTGAAAAGAGGTTCAGTATAGCATCAGTTAAATGAATATATTTCTACTTCACTGTTGTTTTGTTTTCATTGAAATTTTAGGACTTTTAACCTCACAAAAATAGGACTGGTATGTGCATTAAAAGTACTTCTCGAAATTATCCTAATAACTCGTTTCTGAAGTGTAATCAAACGTTTGAGATTTGATTGATAAGTCGAACCCCAGATACTCGCACAGTAGTGTAAATAGGAGTAAACTAATCAAGACATAGAAAACATGTACCGTGTTTCCATCGAGTTATAGAAACACGAGTGAACGTCTGGGAGAACTCGGAAAAGCTGTGGAAACACTCGCCTGCGGCTCGTGTTCCCACAACTTTTTCGAGTTCTCCCAAACGTTCACGAGTGTTTCTATAACTCAATAGAAACACAGAGCACATGTTTTCTATTTCTTTTAGAAAACACAGCGACGAAGAAAAGGAAAACTACTTGTTAACTTTGATTATCAAAATGTAAATTCTCTTTGCTCTTGCCATCATTACGTCAACAGCTCGCGCTGTGTTTCTATCAAGTTTTAGTAGAATTCTACCAGCATACTAATGCAAATGCTGCAATCTGATTGGCTGAACTACTCGTATACTATCAGCCATTAGAGTGCAGTAGCTGTCGGTCGTCCACGAAATGCGACGTTTTTATTGTTTTTCCGAAGTTTTGGAAGAAAGTTTAGATGTAAATGGATAATTAAATTCCTGAGAAGACTAAAAAAAGGACATAAACGGATTCTATCGAGGCGATAGTTGATTCGGCCTTCGGCCGCATAGAAATCTCGAGCTCATAATCTAATTGTTAAATAGAAACACGATTTTAAACCAATTAGGGCGCGTATTTTCTTGGGGCTGTTTTCTAAACTACAATAGAGTACGTAAGGAGGTCTTATCAAGGCAAAAACTTGATTTATAGATAATGCCTACTGAGTATAACTCCTTGAAACAAAACTTTGTTAACACGATCAATTTCAGTGTCATTGATAGAAAAATGTAAGCCAAACTTGTAATAAGATACGGAAGAAACTACATGCTGGACAGTGAATGCAACCTCGTTGCCAGGGTCTCTCTTGTTCCCGCCCTCTCTCACTCCGGGTAGGCGGGAAGATGAAAGATCCTGGGAACGAGGTTGGAATGAACATTAAAGTTCTAACTTTCGTTGCACGTGTGTGTTACAAGAAAGTCTGCGTATTAAGGTGGTCGAACACAGTTTTCGCGCGCGCTTTTGCTGATGTAATTCAGCGCACGCACAAGGATTGGAAAAAACAAATATGCCGTTAATAGAACGATCCAGTGATCATTTTATCTACTCAACACCCGCACTATCTGTGCTATTTTTCTCTATATTTGAACGCAGTGTATTGATGGCTTTAGTCTTTTATTACAAAGATATATTAAAAATGGTAAGGATGCATAGAACCCCGCAATTCTCAACTTTTTCTTTGTTACCGAAAGAACCCAGTTGAATGGAGTACATGCGCAGTTGCTCCAAAAATTGAGACCGATTGCTTTTGCAGAAACTTGCCGATTTCTAACGATCCAGTTGTTAGAATTTCAACAAATTTGGCAAAAAAATAGTTCAGAAACTACGTGAATGATGTATCACAAAAAATCTCAATTTTGACATAGGGAATTTTTAATAATACAGAACAGGCAGTGAAAACGATTTACGGGGAATTACGAAAATCGTCTATGTCAAAATTTTATTAGAACAGTGTTGACAGAAGGGATTTAATGTCAATTCGTGGTGGGCAAATGATGAAAAAAATCTAACGACTGGATTTTTTTTAAATAAACAAAAACCATTTTTTAAGCTTTGTTTTTAACCAGCCCCGTTGCCATGGCAACAGCACACACCTTAGCCAAAATGCGAGAATAAACCCTTCTGTGGGTAACCTTGACTCTTGCAAAAAACGGGCGCCAAAGCAGAAATAGTTTTAAAGTAATGGTGAAATTAGGCATAGGCACTTGAAAACTGTGTTCGGCCACCTTAAGTAAGAGCGATGTCCTTGCATTATTTTCGACTTCTTCCTGTTTCACCACGAGTTGAGATTCAAATTCTTAGTTTTTAAATGAAGTCACTTTACCCCTCTTCATTTTTCAAGCGGGCCTCGTTTTGAAATAAAGGCTTAAAACTGCTGGGGTGAAAGCCGGCAGGCTTCCTCAGTACCACACAACACTAAAATTTCGGCCATCCAATTTTTATTCCACAACCCTCTCCGCCTTCCCCACCGCCCCCTCCCCACCCCTCTCTTCCCTCCAAAGAAAGCTTTCAATCAAGTTCTTAAATTTTGATGTTGTTTTCCATGAGAAAAAAAACGTCTGTTAGCCTTATTAGGAAGAAGTCATGTGAGGCATTCAAACGGTTACGTAATTAAAGAAAACTAGCAGGTTAACATAATATCTTGAACTGAAAATTTTTGTTTCAAGCATTTCATTTTGGTTTTCAGTGAAATTCTTCGAACAGAAACAAACAAATAAACAACCTAATGTTTAAGAGGATATTTTGCTTGAACAAAGCAGGCGGCTATTTCCCAAGTAGTCACAAAAGTTCTCTGCCATCAAAACAACAACAACCTTTATTCCCCCTTGGTCTCACACAAATATTTTTACAAAGCTATATATCAATAGAGTTAGGGGCCTGGCTACCTGAAATATCTAGAGAGTTAAAAAGGGCAGGCAGCCTGGAGTCAGTACACAAACATACAACACAAAACAAATAGTGAGCACTAAATCCCACTATAAGGATTCCCCCAAAATAATTTCATGTGGTCAATTTCGATTTGGAATGCACAAACACTTTGGTACAACGTTGGGCAATATTTGTTAAATTTCAACGATGAAAGTATACGACAAAACGAAGCATTCACTATAACAACTGGGCTCTCCCTAGGCCAAATTAATCAAGGAACCTGCTATTCCAAAAGTAAAAAATTAAGCTAATAAATTTAATATTATAATAAATTTATTCAGAGGTCAACTGAAATAACAGGTCACTCAGTAAGTACGCACCCTATAAAAATAGAAACATCTAAAACTATAAATCATGAGTTTCAGCCACTGGTGGCCGAACACTCGATACTCTAAATGAGATAAAAACCAAGGACCAGAATATCCCCTGGTTCTGGCCTGATTGTGCACATACATTCAAGTTCAGTGATGGTTTCTGAATATGCGTAGTCCGAAGAGAGTTACCGCTGTGATTAACGATGGCTCACCCTTCTGATTTCCCCCAGAGGTTCGATTTCTTGGTGCTGACCAAAAGAATCATGACCTCTGGGAATAAGATGGCCTTAAAGCCATGTTTGTTCAAAGTACAAATTTAATAATTGATCTTGTAATTAATTATGCTGCTCAAGTCTCCCAAGGTATCATTTCAATGATGGTTTAAATGAAAAAGGTTATTTTCCTGCAAGTAGCTGGTCTTCCAGCCCCCAATGTACACCTCAATGTGCAGCTCCAGAAAATATCAATACCCCTTCCTCAGAAGGTATTGGAATCTCCTAGGAGGTGGGGGTATCCATAAGACCAAAAAATTTAATGAAATGTATGAAGCTTAATCGGAATCTCCAAGGGGGGGGGGGGGTCCCTTCTGTGAGGGAGGTATGGACATTTTCTGGAACTACACAATGTGACAAGGTGAACATTTGATGCATTTTCTACAAGCTATTGCCCCAATTTAGCCAGCCAATTGGTACTCTTAAAGGAGACAGAAGACCAAGTTTGCCCAAGACAAAGGGGAGCTTACGGCAAGGTTTCCACTCATTCCCATCAACATCATACATCCACAAGGATGCCACCCCTTCAGGTGGGTCATCTTGGTCAAAACAACCAAGCACAAAGATCTGTCCCTTAACACTAACTGCTCTTGAAAACCCTCTTGGTGCAATGGCAGAGTTGATACTGATCCAATTATTGGCACTTGGATCATACATCTCCATAAAGTTCACTGACAGTGCTGCACTGGCTAAGCCCCCAAAGACAAACACTTTCTCTCCAACAATTGCACCGCAGGCACCTGCCCTTTTCCAAATGGTTGAAGGAATTTTACTCCAGGAGTCTGTATCAGGATCATACTTTTCAGCAATGTCCAGGTATCCAGTTGAGGAGTTGCCACCGATCGCATACAGGGATTTGCTATCTGCAACAGCACAAACAGAGGACCTGGGGCTGCTAAGAGGGGATACTCTGTGCCACAGGTCTGTATCAGGACTGTATTTAAGCACAGAGTTCAGTCTCGTTTTAGTATTGGCCTCTCCACCAATCACATACAAATGCCCTTGGAAACAAACAACTCCAGCATAGCTGATTGTTTTCAGATTAAAAGACTTAACTTGATTACCAGAATTCATGAAAGGATCATAGCATTCTGCTGCAGGGCCTTTATCATTTCCGCCAACAACGTACAATTTCCCTTGACACGTGGTCATGGCTGCTGCCAAGGTATTTCGATCGTGCAAAGAATGCCGTATCGAATCAAACTTATACCACCTGTCTTCTGACGCAATGTAACACAACGATCGCTTTCCTTCAACTACAACAATAGTGTTGTCGTGAGTTTGGAGGCAGTCTCTTGACGGCTGGGCAAAATAGCACTCTTCTGTACCATTTGAAACCTCTTGCATGACATCAAAGACAAACTCTGAACACAATTTACTGCTTTTCACCAACGGATGCGGCAGAATGACGTCAAAAACGTAGTTGCGTGACACGTAAACGAGACGAACGTGACGAAACAACTGGAAAAAACTCGGATGCTTGCTGTTCTCGCTTTTCTCCATCCACTTCACAATCACCTGGAAAACTTGTTCCTCTTCTTCTACAACGATTTGATCACTTGAAACCCACTCTTCCACCTGTTTCAAGCTCAAATTCAGAAAATCATCGGACTCCGCGGCGTCCTCGAACTCATCGAACGTGAAGTTCTGCGCTATTTCCTCCAATTCATAATCTAAATACCTCGCTGCGTAATAATATGCCATAAAACAGCTTCAAGGAGATAAGGTCCTTAAAATGAAATCGCTTGACTGTTCTTTTAGACTTGGAACAATCAAATAATCAGCTATTTTAAACAAATTGAACACATTGCGGTCATTGATGTCAACATGTCCTGTGTACAGATACTCCAACACTTCTTCCATCACAGCTTTGCTCGTCTCTTCTAATCGGATCACTCCTTCTTTCTTTTCTTTCATGTCACTGTTAAGAGCGTTGTTAAAGAAGGGACTTGCTGCACATAACACGATTCTGTGTGCTTCCAAACGAGCTTGATCGTCACCGGAGCCAACTTCTAGAATTACATCACAGAATTGTTCGTTCCTTCGCTGAATATCGAGGCGTTTCATCATTTCCACGCAAAACTGTTGCTTATCAGGCCCTGTAATAGGTTCCGACAATAAATCCATAAACATGATGTACAATTTCAAAGTGAAAGAGTCCGTAGGTCAGGGCAAAAAATACTAAGGAAAAATTGTATCTACTTTTCAGAGCCCGCGTTTCCACATGTCAGCGGTGGTGTTTGTCTGGCAAAACGTTCACCCAATACTTACCCCACCCCCACCCCCCGACCCTGCCCTGTCAACCCGGCTCTTCATACTGTAAGATGTGCCTTGTCTAGGTTTCCTGTTCCAGGGACAAACTAAAACGTTTTGGTTGGGTTTCGCTGCCCTGTTCTCCAAATCCTGACCCTGTTTGAGAATGTCTGGTTTTGTGTGCTGGTATATCGGTGATTTTCGGCAGGAGCTCATATCAGCTGGCTCATGTGCTCCTGGTTCTAAAGTCTTCATTAGCTTAGCTTTTACCAGGATGTCTTTTAGGGATTTTCCCTTGTGATATGAGATGAGAGATGTGGGGGGCGGGGGTTCTCGCGAAAGAATTCCTTTCAGGTTGTGGTTGATTCTGTGTAAGGTGCCATTTCCCCATGAGTGTGTCCTTTAGGTTTGTCAACGCCGGTAAGGGCAGTATCTTCTTTCGTGTGGTTTGGTTTTTCTGTGCAGAGAAACATTTTTTTCCAAACGATATGTGTAATGTAGCTTTGTCAGAGTATTTTCTTTTCTATTTTGGCCATGAATATGAGTAGCAAAGGCTACAGCCATTTTCGTACCCACGGCTGTTCCATTGGTTTGGAGATAATCTTTTCCACTGAATTAGAACGAGTTTTCTTAAAATTTCTGTAAGATTCTCCACATGCTTCTCATGCGCCTCTGTGGTAATGCTCTTCTCTCGTGGTATGTTCGTGCGTGTATAGACTAGTGATGTCCATCGAGACAAGAATGGTGCTTTTAGGCAATTTAATCTTCTCGAACGCGTGTAAAAAGCTTGTTTTTAATTTGGTCTCAGTCTATTGACTGAATGAGGTGAGTAGGCTGAGGCCGTCACACCGTGACATAATAGGTCTACCGACAGGTGTCGGTTTTATGAATCTTCGGTAAGTGTGTAAAACACGGGAGTTCGTATCTTACATCCCATTTCCCACAATAATTCCCCCATCCCGTCTTGGTTATGAAAATAACCAACTTCCCGCCTTCCTCCGACCCCTTGCGATCCCGCATCCCGCCGTCAAATTTCCTTCCATACCGCATCCCGGCAACGAGAAAAGGCTCATGCCGCCTCCCGCCTCCCGCATCCCGCCAACCCTATGTTAGACTCTCACTCTCCAGTATGTAGCTTCTTCTGCATCTTTATGAGTGCTAGCTTTATTTCCACCTGTATTGCATGCTTACTATATTCCAGGTTATAAGGGAATTCGTATGTATTATGGCTACATTTCACAGTGCTTGATATAAAAGCGAGGTGGCGTTCGCAAAACCCGAACTACCACCGCATGAAGCAATCCTATACAAAATAGTGCTGGCAAAGTAGTGCAAGATACTTGTTTTCTTTCTGAATTGAGAACTTAACTCATTATCTGAATTACAGCAAGCAAACAGATGGGCAGATAATACACAGCATTTACGTTAATGCCGGCAGCAGTTGGATCTGTGTCTTTAGCTTTAGTGGCTGGGGTCTGTGTAGCATTGACTGACACGCTGGACGTTGCTGAGACTGTGGGAGATGGCGGCCAAGACGCGGGAAGGTATTTGTTACACGAACTCTGAGAACAGCAGCTTGCTTCACAGCGTTTGAAAGAAATACCAGGCAGACCTCCCGTGACATTGGTACAGACACTGCTGCTGTTACAGTAGTCCCCTCTGAAGCAATCTTTGACCCCAATAAACGTGCCGTTCATCAACTCGATCGTTGCTGCAAAACAACTATGGCAAACAAAAATATCAAACCTCAACAAAAGGAGTTCTCAACATGAAAAAGCAAAGACGAGTATCTTGAAACCGCGGCAAATTTGGCAAATCAAAATTTTCTCTATCTTTGAGTTGGGTGGTATAGCGGAGCCCCACCTTAAGATCACCTGTTTAATATGGTCACCTCGTTATTACGGCCACTTTTTCTTGTCCCGGAGAAAAGCCCATACATTTTTTAACACGAAAACTCCGTTAATGCGGCCACCCCGTTTTACAGCCAATTCTGAAATCCCAACCTGCATAATCCTTTACAAGTTACCCCATCATACGACCACACGAACCAGTTGTGTTCATCTTTGCATTGTTCATATTTCTTACACTGACTCAAGTTTTAATTTGTAAATTATATCCACATTCCGGATGCCTATTAAAGAACAGTTGTTTAGAAGTGCAACTGAATTGCGATGTATCTCAATTTGGACCAGTCGTGAGGTTTAACCCTACCCTGTCAGTACGACCGCCCCGTTGATACCACCAAATTTTCATGGCGCGTTGGTTGGTGACCGTATTAACAGGGTTCTACTGAGTAACAAAACTCTTAACGACTGGCGCCAATCGACCTTATCCCTATAGTGACCTATTTGCTTTGTTTTTGGAATGGCAGTTTTTGTCGTCTAAGGTAACTGATGTCAGTTTTGTAGCATTATCAGGTCTTGAAAAAGTCTAAAGACAAACAAATGTTACACGAAGTAACTTCACAACCTATGAAAGTGTTTTTAACCTTCCTCGAAATGAGGCCTACTATAAAGGCAAGACAACGAAATAAATAGCATTATTCTAACAGAATAGAGCGGAGTTTAAAGGTCGGCACACACACAGGAAAACACCATGTTGTAGCGACAGTTTTCCTCGTGTGACATATTCGTTTTGATGAAAGTTCTGTTGTGGGGACAAACTTTTGTCCTCGTAACAGTTGCATATAAAAATTCAACTGGTTTGAATTCGTGCGCCATGAAGCCGGGACAAAGTGACCTCAAATTTCCATGTCGCACCGTGTGAATTGCTTTTTCAAACTGTCCCCGCTACCACATAGAAATGAATCAATATCCGCTTCGTGGGCATGTGGACCAAATTGTGTACTGTCCCTACAACGTGCCCCCTATGGGTACACTCGCAGGGGTTCGTCCCTGCTTGACTTCCTCTCAACATGTCCCCTATTGTGTACCGAAATTAAGGATTATGCTTGAATAAAACGAGTATCTTACGTTCCCGATGAATCCCCGCACGATCTTTCGTCAGTGGTCATATTACATTCTGACAAAGGTTGGAGTTGACTTGCAGGGCACTTGTAACAGTAGAAACTACTACCTGCGAATGCTGTTAACACAAAATTAGCATCGGGTTAAAAAGACGTCCATAAGGGACAAGTTAAACTGAGTTAGATTTCCATAAAGCGGCTGTTTTGTTGTCACTGATTTATGTAACAGTTTTTAACCTGGCTGGTAGTGGTAAGTTAGTTTACACTGAATGAATTGGTCCAGTGAGGTGTCCTTCTCAAAGCAAGACAGTGTTCTTATTAAAGGAGTTCTTGCAGGAGTTACACGTCACGTTGAAAGCCACAGATTCGGCAAGAACGAACTCATTCAACCGAGCAGCACGAAACATCGAAAAAGCACGGACCCGTGGAGAGGTGGACTCCCATGTGAAAAGGTCGTGGATGCTTGCCGGTATACTTGAATTACACACCTGAAGGAGCAATCTGGGCGTGTCTCGAGATTTATTTGGCCTCTAAAATATACGAGAAACCAGAAACTGCAAGGGACCGCATACGATAAACGCTGCCAACGTAGGATCTACAAGAGATCTGATCAGCCAAAAAAAATGTATGAAGACAAACAATAGACTGCAAGGCTGATACTACGTGAAAAACGTTTCGAGACACCAACATGACAAGAACCGATAAAGTAGGATCGCAACAGTGGACAGCAGTTTCGCCCTTCTTGGGGCTCGTCAGCACTGCGTAGCGAAGATATGTAATGCCAGCCCAACAGCCAACGCACATAAATTGCAAAATGACCCGTGCACTATATCAAGTTCCGTACTTTGAACTCACTTGCACCCCGAAACACGCGTTGCCACATCACGTGTTTCGGGGCGCAAGGAGACAAAGTGTCACGATTGGTGACTCGAAAAGCAAAAAAATAAATGTAGCTGGACAAGGCCAGCCTAAATGTTTAGACACCCATCCCCGACCTTTTCAAATGGGAGTCGTTCCCCCGGTGTATGACTAGGAAAACAGCTGTGGACAGACTAAAGATTGATAAAAAGACATTATCAAAATGTGGAGCCCTGTAGAGCTCATTCCTTAACTGATCAAGGTTATGCACGATCGTTTATCAGTTGTTTGCGGTTGATCAAGCATAAAGTGTGTAAAAGTGTGTGAATTAATGATTGATATAGTTATTAAGCTGCTGGATTTCTCTAAGTCACGTGAGTTGTCTGTCTTAGGGCTCAGGGAGCCTGGGCCAGAATGAAAGGCTTGGAATCAATTTGGCAGAATGAATTATTGCTCCTGGAGTGGGGACTCCCAAGAAAAGGTCGGGGATGTTCGTCGTGAAATTTAACCCCCGAAGGAGACTTATATAATCTCCGGGATTTGCAACCCTAGGGGAGGCGAAGAGCATCCTCGACCTTTTCACTTGGAAGTGACCACCTACTACGGGGTAAATGGTGATAGTATTGATCTGTTATAAAGGTAAAATTATTGTAAAAGAAGGTAAAATGCCCACCTGTTGGTAGAAGAACTGCAACGCAACCAATAATGCAAGTTGCTAGTGACAGCCTTACGAGTTCGTTCATGTCTAAAACTTAGGAATGAAAATTGAAGAGGAAGAAAACTATTACAATCAAATGTAATTCGTGATATCCTGGGGGAGCGAGGGTGGGGATCGGAGGGAGACAGGGGCGGAAGAGCAGCCCAAGTAACTATCACACCAAAAACGGTGGTCTGATAAATGAGGTCTAGAGTGTAATCGAGAAAGTCTACTGAAATTGATATGACAACCATTTTAACGAACCTCAAAGACCAAGTACGTTTGCTTTGAAAAAAATGTTAGATTCTGTCTTGAAAAAGTCAAATTGAACTTAATGATGTTGTTGAAAGAAAAGTCATACATTCCTGTAACCCTGACGATATCGATATTCTTCCATGCATAATATATAGATTTAGCCAAGCCTAAAAGAGGAGCTTCTGATTACAAGTTAATCTGGCTTGAGCTTACGATCCAATCGAAAACCAATACCTGGGGCAACGGTCATTTTCAAGAAAACACGTGACTTTGATGATTTTTAAACGTGAGCCTGCGATGTTGTCACGTGATACTGGTCAGCGGATACCTTGTTTTGACAGGTGTCAATTGACCAGAGCGTGGACGTCCAATATCAAAGCTGTACGCTGTAAACCAAGGCTGAATGTCTCGGTCAATCTATTAGCTGGAGTATAGCCGCCATGTTGCACGATTTCGTCGTCGTGCATACGCGCCCAAGAGCGATACCGCTAGTCATGACAACCATGAGAAAATCAATTCATGGGTTTCCTTTTCTTCTCTACATGAGTATGGTGCTCCGCGTGGTGGTCCTTCCGTCCGCCGGTGCTCCGCTCTTAAAACGGATTAAAAAAAAAGTATTTTCACTGGGCGAGGCGAAGAACTCAGATTTTACGAATAAGAACAATCCGGTGTTTTTTAAATTATCTATGCAATAGAATGGAATATCCCAAGAGCAATATTCTAACTGAAGCGTAATCCGCAAACGCAGCCGGTTAAACGATTGCAATAGTTAACAGAAGACGATGGTTAGGAAGGCCGGTAAACATCAGAGAAGGAAACAAACAGACTGATATTTATGTTGGAAGGTTCTTCACCCTGCATATGTTTTGTTTTATGCTCATTGACTATACATGAATTACAAAATCGCAATGCAATGCTTCTACTCGTTAGTTGTATGAACACATATAACCACCATTTGTATTTTACCAGGTTTTGTGACGTGCAAAGTCAACCCCCAAAATAGCAAGCAAAAACATACTACAAAGAACTCTGCTAGGTTTCATGACCATTTCCCTCGATTAACTACGTATGAACACTACGTATGAGTAGCCGGTTGGCAAGCGTCAAGGGTTGGCGCCAAACTCGATTTTAGTCTCAGAACGAAGAAATAACTTGAATGCTATATTCTCTCGGGCTAACTGAAAATATGGTCATATATATGATACGAAATTACTGAACAATCAGCCTGGACAAGTAGCCGCTAACTCGGGTTAAAGGGTGTTCCTTCCGATAAACGTGCTTTAAAAGCCACTGGTGGTAATTAGTGCTTTCAAGTTTGGTATTGACGAGTTGCGCGAAAACATATAAAACGGAGACCACTAGCTAAAAAAATCGAAAATACAACCATGGACACTAATTTCTTACCTTAGTTTAAATCAAAAAGGCTTGCTGGATAGGATATCAGTCTGTCCGTTTGCCAAAACCACGGTTGTTAATCTGAGATTAACGAGACTGTATTTATACGTGATCCGTCTTTTGTATTTATCGTTCTTATTGAGCTAATTTGATCAGGGCCACTATGTAAATCTTTTGCATTGCAAATAATACCCTGGGGATTACCGTAAATCCTCGAATAAGCGCCCGGGGCGCTTATTTCAAATTTGGGAGAAGACGGGGGGCGCTTATTCGAGGAGGGCGCTTAATCGAGGGCGGGCGCTTATTTAATTTTTCCCAAATCGTGCACTGACATGATCATTTTTTTAAATACATTATCTGCACGCAAACAACAACATAAGCTCTTTATCGACGTAAAAATCTGATCCCAAAGTTTAGATCGCGGCACCATTAGAAATTCACGTGGTCACAAATTGAAACAATATACAAATCTAATACTACAAAACGAAAACTATACATCCTTTGCTGCCTCATTACTCGTCCACAAAATAGGGAGAGGGGAGGGGGCCCTTATTTTAAATTTTGGCCGATAGGAGGGGCGCTTATTTGAAGGGGGCGCTTATCCGAGGGAGGGGGGTGGGGGGCGCTAATTCGAAGATTTACGGTATGCAAATGGCAGTATAAAAGAATTTACCCGCCTTCCACCCAATCACTTTACTCGAGGCCACGAAAGCGAAGAGGCTGACGTTCCACCTTCCCACCCATCGAGTGAATCGGGTTTGATCTATGGCTGTCCGCTTATATTTTCGCCTGGACAACTCGATCCAGAGTTTAGCGCACTAACCATCTCACCTCACCATGGCTGGAAATTTAAGTTGATTACAAAATAGGTCCAGAAATGTATTTTTCAGATAAACTATTTGTTCCATTTGCTCTCAAACCAAAGTTTTAAGGGTTTTTGGTTACAATCACACCATGAACATTTAAGTTTATTGAAATCCAAACGTACAGCCTGTGTTCTGGTTCTCTAAAATAACCATCTGTCAATGGTAATAACAATCATTACTTTTAAATGGTTTATATACAACAACTGAATAGTGGCGGATCCAGACCTTGAGCTAAGGGGGTGGGGGTGGTTTTGTTTTGCTTGCTCTACCGGCTTTTCTTCCTTCTGTGATTTCTTTTTTTTTTTTACCCAAAATAAGGGGGGGGGGGGGGGGGAACTGGCCCCTTCCCTAGATCCGCCACTGCTGAGACATAACAATAATTAACCCTGAAAAGACAACAGCTGAACATAGAGGTAAGTCAAACTTATCCGGTTGGAACAAAATAATCAATCTGTGGGCATCTAGGTGAGATCAGCAAAATTCTATTTTACTTTTGCCCCTTTGAAGAATTTGAAGCCAAAACCTTTTTTGACTTTTCCCTGATAAACAAATAATAAATAAATAAACAACTTTAATTTAGAGAGAGTGACACATAACAGTATGAACTAATGAACTAATGGCCCTCTGAGCTAAACTCTTACAAGTAATGGACCTTTCCTGCATTCCAACAAACAATGGCGCTGAGTCAAGGTCTGGGCGGACAAAAATACAGCAAATGTATGAAAACGTCCACCCCAACCTCGCTTTGGAGCTATTGTTCAAACGGACTGAAGTGGAATGCAGGAAAGGTCTATAATAATAACTAAGAATAGTACAAAGTATGAATATTAATTGCAAAACAACTATACATATATAGTTATAATATATATAAAAATCAATCATTGAAAATTAAAAATTAATTCAGAGCACATGAATAACTCTATTCACAACATTATGCTAAGAAATGTGTTTTCATGGCCAAACTAAAGGAACGGATGGTGTCCTTTTTATGTATTTCTAGAAGAATTCCATTCCAGAGCTTTGCCCCATGAACTTGAAAGGTCCCTCCTCCTTCTGTTTCTCTATGATGCGGAGGACACATTAAATTAAGTTAAGTTGAATCTGAATTACACTTGACAAAAATAATGAGGCTTGGAGGATTTTAGGAATTCTTTTTAAGGGAATGAGCAAAAAACCCTGCATATCAAACTATCAACTTTTTCAAACATAAATAAGCCAGCTGGGAGCAAAAGTTGCATCTGCTTTGTAACCCTAGTTGGTAATCTCCAACAGCTGGGCCATTCCTAAGAAAAGTTGGCATTTACCTGGCCCCCCAAATCATTGATTAAGTCTCTGAATGCAAGTCAGTAATTCAAAAACAGAGTAAAATGTAACTAAGATTGGCAAGAATATGTTATTAAAGAGCGGCACTGCATCCAAAATTGCTTACTAATAGCAGTAGCATACTGAACTACAGAAATGTGGGCCCCTGGCAGTAAGACATTAAGTTAAAATGTTATTTATTAAATCCATTTTTTGAGGGGTTGGGGGAGTGGAGAGTTGAATGCATTAACATCCCCCTCCCAAGAGGGTCATACCTCCAGACCACAACTGTTTCGCAGTTGCTTACTCCAGTGATATAATAGTTGTTTACTTTAAAACTTTGTGACAATCCTGAGCGTTCTACGAGACATTCTGGAATTTTAAGGACATTCGCACCGATTGTTTCTGTGCATTCTTACTGTGCATGCAAATTCACATGCCAGGTTATGCATCAAGCATGGCTAAGTAATAGAATGAGCAGTGATAGTGCAGATGGCCATTGCTATAGCTTTGCCTGGATTTAACTATCTTGGACGTTTGGTGACCCCTATTTTTCATTTGATGGATCATTTTCTCTAGCGATTTTCTATGTTTAGTGAAAAAATGAAGAAAATCTATCAATTAGAAGTTTAATTTTTTTTGCAGAATGCACCACTGGATTATGTTCTTTTTAGCTCTTGGTTTATCTGTCTGGTGGTTTCAAATGCCTCTTGAAGGGTTAAGTTTTGTGAAAACATTGGCAACACTTGGAATTATCAAACGTAACAGATTCACTAAATGCAGAATATTACTAGGATAGTTTGTCTCCGTTGATTCATCTTTGATATTTTAAGCTAAAAACCCTGGAGACCATGCTGATTAACGTTTGCCTATTTTTCAAAATCAGACTAGTTTTCCACATGCTTTATCTCTGAAACAAAGTCCATGACCCCAACATTTTTGTGCGAATGTCCTCAAATACTCCAGAACAGTAGAACAAATTTTGTTGTCCTGTTTAATAACCTACTGGTGTGATGCATCCAAAAATTTGCATGGTATTCTTAGGGGAGCAATTGTGAACACCTGAATACCATTTGGAACACTTGAACACGATCCCCAGTCATTTCTATCGACATCATACACCTTTAAAGAAGATGTCTGGGATATGCCTTGTTTCATGCCCAGCACAAAGATCTTTCCTTTAAAGCTCACACAGTTATAAATGTATTTTGGTGCACTCATCCAGGGAATGCTACTCCATGTGTTTGTGGCAGGGTCATACACCTCTACGAGTTTGGAATCTGATGCTTCACTGCCGAAGCCTCCAAATACGAACACTCTACTCTTGACAACTGCACCACAAGCAAACATTCTTTTGGAAGGAGTTGAGGCAATTCTGCTCCAAGAGTTTCTTGCCGGGTCAAATACTTCTACGACATCAGAGATTGCATCTTTTGCATAACCTCCTATTGTGTACAAAGAGTTTTGGTCAGCCACAGCACACATACCACTTCTTGCAATGTTCAAGGATGGTACATCATGCCACAAGTTTGTGTCAGGATTGAATTTGCGGACAAGCCATCCTCCAAATGTATACAAAAATCCTTGAAAATTAACAACAACTGGAAAATTAGAAGGAATTTCATCAGTGAAAGGCGCAAGAGGTGTCCAGGAATTTACCAAAGGGTCATATCTCTGGGTTACAAGATTATCATAGTCATCTTCAAAACCAGTTATGTAAAGTTTACCATGACAAGCACTCATGGAGGACTGAACAAATTGATTTCTGTGTGGTGGGGGCAGCAGTTTCATCATATCTGCCAGCTTGTACCACTTGTTCTCTGATGGAAGGTAACACAGTGTTTCCTTTTGTCCACAGGCAACAATGACATCTTTGTGTTCGCTCAGGCACCTTCTTGGCGGCTGTGCAAAAAAGCATTCTTCTGTGCCATACGAGAGTTCTTTCAAGACATCTAGTGCAAGTCCTGTACAAGCAGTATTGTCTTTCACCAAAGGATGCGGAAGAATGAGGTTAAAAATATCATTGCGTGACATGTAAAGAAGACGAACGTGACGAAACAACAGGAAAAAGCTCTCCTGTTTTCTGCTCTCATCACCCTCCAGCCACTTCACAATCACTTGGAAAACGTCGTGTTCCCCATTTACCGTGATGTAATCACTTGATATCCACTCCTCGACTTCTGCCACACTCAAATTCTGAAAATCGGCAGATTCTGTGACATCCATGAAATTTTCGAAAATAAAATTCTTTGCTTCTTCTTCCAGTTCAGGACTTTGATACTTCACGGCAGTGTAATAGGCATCGATGCAGTTTGAAAGGGACAAGTTTCGTGAGACAAAGTCACACGTTAGCTTTTTAAGACTTGGAACAACCAAAAAGTCAGCTATTTCAAGCAAATCAAAGGCATTGTCCTCGTGGATTTCAACATGTCCTGTGTACAGATATTCCAACACTTCTTCCATCACATCTTTGCTCGTCTCTTCCAGTCGGATCACTCCTTCTTTCCTTTCTTTCATGTCACTGTTAAGAGCGTTGTTAAAGAACGGACTTACTGCACATAACACGACTCTGTGAGCTTTCAAACGAGCTTGATCGTCGCCTGAGCCAACTTCCAGAATCACATCACAGAACCGTTCGTTCTTTCTCTGAAAATCGAGGCGCTTCATCGTTTCCGCGCAAAATTGATCCTTGCTGGTCTCCATGATCGCTACTGATGATAAATCTAACGACATCATGTAGGAATTTCCACTCAACTCGGAGAGATCTCCACGAACATGGCCAACCGTACCATTCTCGTCCCCAGAGCCCACGGTCCTTCTGGCCTGCGGCAGGGATCGAGAGCTCTTGTCCAACACCGGAAGTCCGCGATTCACGGACTTCCCGTCAAATATGACAAATCTGATTGGCTGAGAATACGAAACGAATACTCTGCTCATGCTTAGAAAATCGGGTCCCGCCAATAGGTCTAGCCAGAGCTCTCGATCCCTGCCGCAGGCCAGAAGGATCGTGGGCTCTGGGGACGAGAATGCAACTGTACAAGCAATTTTACCTCCAAATTTATTGTAAGCTGATCTGCGCATACTCGTCCTCAGGAGCTGCGCAATTTTGGTGCTGACCAAAAAGATCACGGCTTCTCATGCAACCTCCTCGATCTTCCTCCCAAGAAAGTGATAGATGTTGAAGAGTATTTTAAAATTGGATGCAGATATCATCCCCTAATCGGAATTTCTTTGGTAAGAACATGCATGTTTTAGATTAGAGTTAGCGCGATATGATGCAGAAATTCTTAGCTGATTTGAAAACAACTGTGCGGTGGGTGGGCCTAGTTACTCTCTGGGCTAGTCAAGATTGAGGCCCCATTAGGTGGGGTGAGTCTGAGTATCTCACAATTCCGATAATTTTTGGCCTGAATTTCCCGTTAACATTGGCGGATTCAGACCTTGCTAAGGGGGGGATACTGTTTTTTCTTTGCTTGCCTTGCTGGCTTTTCTTCCTTCTGCGATTTTTTTTTGTTTTACCCAAAATAGGCGGGGTCGGGGGTCGGGGGAGGACCAGGGCCCCTCCCCTAGATCTGCCACTGGTTAATTCCCTATATCTCCTTTTATACCATGCCACTGAAAATACAGCCAATGAGAATACAGGAAAGCCATTGTACTTTCCACAGTATCACATATTTATCCCTTCAATAGACCAATTTCGATATATTAAAATTCAGCCTAAAACAATAAACCTCAGCACAAGGCTCTGGGGAATAAACCCCACAAACTCTGTAGTTATTCCCCGGAGCCTTGTGTCTATTGTTTTAGGCTGAATTTTAATATATCGAAATTGGTCTATTCTCCCCCCTACCCCCTTAAAAATATCCTGCATCCCGTTACTTTAATTTTAACTGGATATCCTCTGTCCTACAAACTCCCAATAAATAGGACCTCAAGATTCCTGTTGATAAGCCATATGCCACCATTTTCAATGCAGCAGAGTTATCACTCCATGTGAGGTAGAGATTTACTTCTCAGTTTTCTTAAAGATAATCTCCCCACTCAATTTCAGAGTTATAGATGTTAAAGGCCTGCGGCTTTGGAGGTGAAGCAGTCAGAGCAGTTTATAGATGTCAGCAAACTGTGCTTTATAGGATCAAATGCTCCAACTTCTGGAACATACATACAAGATGAAATAAGTTGAAGCACACACAAACAAAATCAACTGTGCAAAATTCAAGAACCATTACCCATGCCTATCACCCTTTGAACATATTCTGTAAACAACTCTGACTTCAAAAGTCTTTTAGTGTAATACACAACAATCACATGTCTATATGAGGTGTGGTGAGCTAATGGTAAGGTACGGGTGCTAGCCATAGCCAGGGCCATGTAATATATGAAACACAGAAGACTATGTTTGACCACATTTCCAAACACTGAGAAGAGAGTTGAAAATGCAATGTTCAGCAGAGTATTTTTGACCAAGTTAGAGTTGTTTGGAAATGTGGTCAAACACTGTCTAGAGCATTTGATATACACATCTTCTCAATTGAAGCTAAGGGGAAAACAGAGAATATTATAATATTCTAATTTAAGATCAGAAATCTAAACATGGTCAGTCTTGATTTTCTGTTTGAACTTGATAAATTATTAACAAGTTTGAGAATTGTCATTTTCCTAGTCTAGCTCATCCAGTAATGACTCAATCAAACTAAGCACCAGCAGAGATTAATTTGGGTTGTGGCATGCCTATAAAAAATCACATCCCAGCTAGAGAAGCAAAATAGCTCTTACTAAGGTCCAATTTCCCTTTGGAACAAAGAGCATTATGTTTTGATCGTGTCCATGAACTCCTTAGGCTCACCCAAAGGTGGCTTTATAATACCCTTATACATGTGACACTGCAAGTGCTTGCTATCAGTTCCAGTGTTTGGCCAGTTTGGATCATGAGTATAAGGCATCTGCGGTAGAGTGTCAATCGATACTCTTAATAGAAACCCTCAATTGACATCTTGATCAACATCCCAATTGATGCTTGGCCGACACTCTATCGACACTTGATCAACAGTCGGTCAATAGTCGGCCAAGCATTGACCAACTCCGATGAATTGATTGAAAAATTGGTGGACTGTTGAATGAGGTGTCGATGGAGGGTCAATCGAGTGTATCGAACGACAATTGGCTGTGGCTGCCTTTAGTACACATGATCCGTCAGTTCTTTATTAGTTTTATTTTCTATGTGCCTTTTCTCTGCCTAAAGTTCAGAGATGCTATTAAAGAATAAATAGACTCTTAGAAGTTGAGCAAGTTTCATTGACTTAATTTTGAAATTGTTTTAAGTTTTTCTTGGAACTGGAATTGGCACATCCAAACAGAGAGGCTCTTTGTTCAATTTGGAGTTGTTAAAAAACCCTGCGAACAAGGCAAGAAACGACAATAAAATATCTCGGATGTGGGAAATTATTGTGCACACGACAAACAATGGTGCCCAAATGCATCATTGATAGCAAGCCTTAAAAACTGTTTGGGACATGTCACTTTTAAAACACAGACCAAACAGCAAGAAATGTTTTACAGGTTATTTATTTTACATATTTTACAGTTAAACCAGAAACACACTTTTAAGAAAGTCATGTCAATACTTAATCATCATATTTCTAACTACGTGTATGTTGTGTATACCTAAAAGAGATTATTAGAATACAATGATCATAGTTTTTAAAATTTGGTTAGGTAAGAATAATTTCTTAAAATTACATGTAACTCCTACAAAATCATATTGACAGCTAGCTTAACAATTCAATGCTGTGACTGAGAAGGTAAAAATATAAAGTTCAGCAAGTCTATACATTTTTCCAACAGTTACAAAGTACTAGAAAGATACAAGAATAATAATAAAAATAATAATTTTGGTAAACCAAGATAGAAATATAATCTGTAAGAAATTGAATTGAGCAAGTCGCAAGTAAAAATGTCTTTGACATCAGAAATATTTCAAATTTTCCTCTGATAACTCACAGAATGATGGAAGATTTTTTCTTATAAAATCTCTGTTTAGTAAGGCAGTAAAATATTTACATTGTAACTCTTTTCAACATTATTGGAAGAATTTAAACTAGGGGCAACATCTCTGGAGGTTGAAGATTTGCCACTGCGTGGAAGCTGAAATGGAAAGAACAGTGTTGGAAAAAAGAAGCTTTGTTTATTAGGGACTCGGGCAATAAACAGTAACCCAAGACACTGCCAGCACTCTTGCAGAGCAGTATGTTCTCATTAATTTAGTATCCAAATCCACAAATATAAAAAAAAATCTGAATTTTTGATTCACTAATTTACACTAATATAACAGTCAACCCTACATATAGAATGTATGTACATGTATATTGTAACTGCAATGAGTTTCAGTGTTTGGCCACTTAAAGACTCTTGTTATACAATGTATATAATGTCGCCCAAGGCACTCCTGTTGTTTGGAGTTTATACATGTACCTTAAAATTCTGGTCATAAGTCCCCCCCCCCCCCCCCTTTCCCCCATATGTAGGCATTGTAGGCATGTCTATATGTATATAAAAAAAACTATTCCCGCTATTATTCCCACCCCTCCCTCTCTCCTGGATATTGGCCCTCCTTTACTTGACAAGTATACCTCAATGGTTGGTATTTGCCTTTACAATGTACCTATGAGGAAGCTCTGTGAAGGAAACAAATACCTTAACCACAAGACATCAAATAATTGTTGCTTTGAATTTGCTTGTTGTTATTGTTGTTCTTGGAAGTTGAAACAGTTAATTATTTTCATAGGCCACAGTACGACTTCAACATCGACAATGGTCACTATGCCCTACTTAAAAGAAACACCCAACTTTGAACTTCTCTATCCAATTAGTGTAACTATTTCTTTGCGACCTTGAAAACGAAAGTTATTTTCAGTTTTTCCTTTAGTGTGGCAACGCTTTTCCTTTCAAGGCCGACTTAAGTTATTCTATTTCAGGCTTGGCAAAAAGATTAGAGAACACCCCCGCCCCTCTTGTCTACACACTTGACTGTTCTTACCTAGACTGCTTGTATTTATCCCTAATAGCTTGCTGAGGATGTTTCGGTGCATGGCTGAATGCACGATGAAGATCATGGATACATGCTTGCAGATCAAGATGTTGGAATCCGGTGTAGTGAGACAATGTTGGATTCTGTTATAGACAGGAATATATTCAAGGTTCTAACAGTAAAGATTGTACTCGATTCATTCAAGATACTGTAACTTAGAAATGAGGGTGTCTGAATTAGCCCAGGGCTAGTGGATTCTATTCACTTGCCCAAAGAAATTTTGTTTGAGGAAAATCAAATTAAAGAAGTACTGTAAATGTTGAAATTTTTTCTAGCGGAGGGGGAAGGGAGGGGGGAGGGGGGTGGAAGGGGGGAGGGCTTGTGAAAATGACTTTCAAACTTGTACATCAGTTATGCAGCTTCCCAAAAGGACATGTCTGAAAATTGGTTTTCTCTGCACCCTGGAAACCCTTGAGGACTGGAACACTTGGTTATCACAGATAGACAGTTTAATAAATGATGGTGGGTTGGGAAATTACCACTTGCTAAATAACCCTGGACCAAGAAAAAAATTGTGCAATCCAAGCACCATACAAAGTCTTGCGTGACATGACATATGAAAGAAAGGAAGATAAAACAATAAAATTGCCCACCCCTACCCACCATCAAGGATATAATGACCCATCCCCAACAATCCCAGATTAGGTCAGCAAGGAATAGATTTGGTGCAAAGCTAGCCAGTGTAACTGATTGCTCACTTATTTTCATCTCCAAGGAGAGAAAACTGTGATGATATATTTTGTACGGCATAATCACTGAAGATGAAATTAAGTGTTTTGTGCAAAACTAGGCAGTGAAACCGAAATGTCTTGCAATGCACACTTATTATCATCTCCAAGGAGAGAAATCTGTGATGATATATGATATATGCCATAATACATCTTCAGCGGAAGATGAAGTTAAGTGTTAGGGGTATAAGAGTTTTTCCTCTGTATCATAGTGACCTTGGAGGGTTGTTGAGTTTTTTTTAGATTGCTGTTCTTTTAGTTTTATTTTTTCTTGAGGTTTGAGGAGGGGGAGCAGGAAGGGGAAAATAGGCAATTAGGCCTTTTGAAAATTAAATAACCCACCCCAACTTGGACCAGATGTTACTATTTATTTTAATAGGCCATGACATTTTATTCCTGATGGTACAAACTGAAGATTAAACTTGTTAGTTTTACCCATGATTGAAGTCCAAGAGTATGAAGAGACAAAACAACAGCACTGGCAGCAATTGTTGATGGAAGATAATTGAGAAAAGGGTCCGCTTCAAGCATTGAAAGCTCACAGAGATACTGAAATAAAAATAAATCATTCAAACTTTACACCACATAATCAGACTAAATATGTCAATGATATGCATCAAGGTCCTGAACTGCCAAAATTTATGCAGTATAATTGAGACAAGCTTGTCATAATTCCCTTTTCTTCATTTTATAACAACTTCTGTTATTATTTGTGCTATTGGCAAGTAATTGGCCAGAGTTACACAATTGGCACATGTAACCAAACAGGTCTCAAACTAGTAACTATCTGAAGTTTTTAAGCAATTGCTTGAACTTGAAGCAAAGAAAAAAAAGCACAGGTATCTGGCTGATCGAGTGAATCAGACTCACAGAGGGTTGACAATAGATGAATTCATTGCTAGATGATTATACAGTCCTTGTGTAGACTAAATTAAATCTGCGGAACAAAGTAAGCTTAGGATTGAATTTGCTACACATGTTTGTAGTGACATGTTGAACAGATTCCTTCAATACGTGCAAAATGTCCTCCTACACAGTTGAACTTCACTATCTTAAACTATGAAGGGAGATGAAAAATAGTTTGAAATTGTATATGTGTACAGTGTATGAATCTACAGGAAAATGATAAGAATTAAAGATAGTGAAGTTCAGTGGGATTTGCCTTAGTTTGTTTCACAATTTCTAGTCACTGAAATAGTAGTAAAGCCTAGTCATAGATTATGGATAAGGACCAAGGATTCCATCAATATTAAAGTACTTGTTAGGGTTTGGTTGACACTGGTAGCATAACACAATGGGATTTTCCTGCATGTATTTGCTGTTTTGTTTTTGCATGTAGGTTTTCCTTGCATTATTTCTTAATGCTTGTGTTATTTTATGTTCTTTCGACATGTTTGTTTTCTTTATATCAATTGATGATTGAAATTCTGTGTTGTTCATACAATTAATAAACCACAATGCAAGGTACATATATGTATTTTTTGCATTTGTAAGGGCTTGTGCTTATGTCATCACATTTGCTAGTGTGAACCAGGTTGCAATGTTGTTAATGATGTGTGGTTTTATCTTGGCACAACTTGACTCACCTTTGCTAGTGCTTCAACTTTGGGACTCTCTGACTCAGAACATTCTGTAGCCTTTAAAAATCTTTCAAGGAAATCTACTATTGTTGGTACACAAATATAAAATCCTAAAGTCTTAAGAATGAGAGATTCCATTTTCAGAACCTGCAAAGAAATCACATTAAAATAACAAACTGTGTCAGTGTGTTACCAGTATACATGTAGCAGCTGCATTGAAGATTTTGCAAACTTTGGTATGGCATGAAAAATTTGCTTAGCACTCACACTTGTGGCAGAAATATTGCATGCATTACAGGTTTGGATGCATTAAAAATGAAGAAAAGTATGTTCAAGAGAACACGAAGCCAACCCATTAACTAGCTCAGCTGTCTTTTCTGGCCTTGGAAGCTCCAAAGTCTACCCAAATCTTTTGTTTCCATGTGAAATTATTTCAGCCAGAGATTAAATTCTCTTTCAGCTGGTTAAATTACTGTAACTGGTAGCCTGCCCTTAGCGACATCCTTTCAAATGTATATTTATAGCCTGATAAGCCATACCAACCTACTACGATGCCACATTTGTGGATTATTGAGTTTAAAATGTAGGTCACAATTCCTAACTTGGAGGAGGAAGTCACTCCTTCAGCAACTTAGCTTCATTGCTCCTTATTCAAGCAAGCCCATCAGGAACCCCTTTTAAAGTTGTATTAGGCCCACGATTTATTCCTTTTACCCTGTCCCACCCCTCCCTCAGAAGCATGAAAGTTGAGTAATGTCGACAGTTGCCAAGTGTTTGTTACCTGCTTAGTAGTGTAAGTGTCATCAGTGATGAAGACAAAATCTGACACATCAGGTGGATAAATTTCCTCAAACTTGGCTGCTACTAACATACATGCAGTTCCCACCAGTTGAAGCTTTCCCCGTAGCACTGACATGACAGACAGGAAACGGTCAATATAGTTTATTGTTAAGTAAAGCGTCTGAGGTAAAAGTTTGTATTCTTCTGCAACTTCAACCAGCCAATCAACCAGGATTGCACGCATACTGTGGTTGATGTCGGACTGTTTTTTCATGTAACCAGCTTTGGGCCTGTTCTTGAGCTAAATAAAGACAAGTTTAAATTAAATCAGCTCCATGAACAAGTTGTTTACGGTAGCCTGTCCACTTTTTGAAAGTCAATCAAAGGCTCGAGATAAGGCTATGTTCTCAATGTGGTTTTTTTAGCTCAAAAAAATTCTTTATTAACTGATGGGGACATTTTGGAGAGCTCCCGTAAGTATCCCCTCTTGATTCTGGCTTAGTCATTTTTTAGCCAGTGCGAAACATATAAAGATACCACTGGATCTCGATACAGATAAGCCATTTATTAATATGAAAATTTTCAGGGTGAACCACACAGAACTTGACAGGGGAAGAAAAGAGCTCAAATAGAAATTTCTGTTCGTCTCAGAATAAGGGTGCCATGGCTACCAATGATTTTGCATTTTTCCAGGCCATCCCCTGCCTCAAATAATCTCAGAATTCCTGCATGGTTTACTGCAATGACCAAACCATCTGAGACTATAATTTTGGCATCTTTTATTTCTATTTTTTAAACTGCAAACATTATAGAAGGCAACAGGTGCAAGGTCTTACTGGAAGCACTGAATCTGACATTTGGTGACTTCCTCTTTTTTAGTGGTGAAACGGTATCATAATTTGATGAAACAGTGAGTTCAAAAGTAATTGAAATCTACCAAGCTTACTTTAGAGTGGAAAAAAATTGAGATAAGGCAAAATGTAAGAGTGTGGAGAGGGGAATGGGGAGGTTGAAAAAAAAAAAAAAAAAAAAATGAAATTTACCTCAAAACACTTCAGTTGTTAAAAGTTCCAAACGTCTTTAACTCTAAAAATTTCCTTCAAGAGTTATACCATCACATGCATTCTATTTTTTCAGATATCAACGCGCGCTGTTTCACATTCAAAAAAGCTCGAACGGCAGTACGAAACTTCAACCTCGACAAAGGAATAAAAGATAAAGATATCTACCTCTGATTGCTTCAAGTTTTGGAATATCTCTGAAGCATATTCCGAGCAGGAAAAGATGTCGTTGCCGCTATCGATGTCGTGTATTTCTGGCGCTGTTTCCTTCGCGCAGTCCAAGTCCTCGTCATCGCTAGAGTCTATGACCATAGGCGAGTCCCCTACATAAATGCAAAATAACAATAAAGAACTCTTTCATTTTAACAGTGATGAGCGCTTACGTAGAAATAAGAAAGGCAGCTCGAACTATATCGTTAAATTTCAGCAAGTCGCACGTTCAAAACGGCAGATTAAAAAATCAACTCGGAAAAATATTTTTAGCTGTTGCGAGCTCACCTTCTTCCCCGGCTCTGTTTCCGACGAACACATTTGTTAAAGCAGGTCGTGAAAGGGATGTTAAGGCCGGGTTCAGTTCTTGTACTGTGGAGCTCGTGATAAATGCTGAACTTTGGGCGAGAACTGGCTCGGGGTCTACGTGAATGGTGAAACTTTGCTGTGCAGTTGTCGGTACAGCGAAGGCGGTCTTTTGTTGTGCACGACTGAATGCATTTTCGTCGTTCTTGGCAGCTCCGACGGAAAACGAAGAACCGGCCAAGCCAGCCTAAATTTAAACGAGGAGAGAAATTGAATAAGGAAAAAACGTTTCTCCAAAACGGAGACGAAACGTACATGGAATTTAAAGTTCTGAAAATTCTGCGGTGAAATTGACAGGGGTTCACTGACCTGTTGTTTGGCTGCGCGAAATGGCTGAATTCTCAACCCAGCGTTGTTCGTTATTGTGCCCAAAGCCGCTCGTTTCTGTCCTTGCTGCGTTGCTCTGGCTTGTCCATCTTCCATCTTAGCTTTCTTTAAAGCGTTGCTATCTGCATTATCCTGGAAGTTGTTTGTGATGCGAAACGCCAACGACATTTTCACACGGAAAGCGGTTGAGGTTTGAACTAACGACTGCAAATTCAAAGGCGTAATACAAAACTGCCAGGCAGAAAACTAAGAAAATACAACGATAAACTACTCTTAAACGTGGCTACCAGCGCCAAGTGGACAGTACTTCAACTGTGTAAATGTAGAGTTGTTTTAGTTCTTCCTTAAGCCAACCTTTTAGCTTTGTGGTGATAGACTCGCGAATGCGAACGTTTTCGGTTCTCTCATTTCAAGAATCCCGCTTGTCGAGTATCAGCCAATCACAGCACAGGAAAATGCATGCTGTTATTTGTAACATTGCAAAACGCCGCTGTCCCCAAGGAGGCTCATTTTTGTGCGGTCTCCTGGATCTCGTGACTTTTTACAACTTCAGTCAAATTTTCATCGTTTTGGTGGAGAAAAATTCTATTGTTGTTTTTTTTTTTCAAACTACAATTTCTGTCGGCTTTTAAGACTAAAAAAAAGCAGGAAGGAATTTTAACTAATTCTTGAGTTGATCTGATGCTCCCAATATTCCTCTCTTTTTTATTGTTATTCAAGACAAAACGAAATTAATCTCGGACTCTGTAATAGCCCTCATCACGGTTAACTTTTCACACTTGCGTACAATGTAATCCAACGTCAGGACGCAAGGCAATTTCGGGAAATTTTGTCGTTTCTGCCCGAAATTGCCTCGCATCCACGTTGAATCTCGTTGTAATGCAAATGACAAAAGCTTACCGTAGTTGTATAGTAATAGACGAAAGCCCTGTACCTTTCATATCGCTTCAATTTTCTTTCTGATATATATGATATATGAATTGTGTTGTATCTTACAAGATATTATCTCTCGTATTAAACTCGGCGGTACGCGTTCGGCTGATTTCTTCAAACAGTCAGAATTCCAGTTTGGTTGTTTGGGTTTGGAAAACAATACTGACAAAAAGCAGCTAGACTAATCAATGTAATTACTGCCATTCTTATTTTATTCCCCAGAGGCAAAGAGCGTCAAGTTAGAATTTTTAACATATTCTTTAATCACGGCATTACTTCACGTATTTGGCATGATTTTCAGGTGCTAAGGGTAGATCAAGCTACTGATTGTTTTATTTTTGACTGGAAAATAGTAGATTGAAATGAAAAACACTGGACACGCAGTTGTATTCCACACCGGGAGTTGGAACTTCGAACATGCAGAAAACACCCGACCTTTCCCCTGAGTATTAAATAATGAAGGTCATGGTCTCTTGCAAGCAGACCTGTGAAAACAGAAAATTATAACTCGTTCCTTCTGCCCTCCAAAAAAGGCTGCCAATACTACGCAAAGATGGAAGAAAACCATGAACAAGTTAACTTTTCGATCCACGAATACATGTTTCGGACCAAGGTTCAAGTCTGAAGAGTGCCATTGTCTACCAGAGTAGCTGCAGAGCTACTTTTGTGACAATACAACGCTTATTTCAGACGTCCAAATATACACGTGCCATATTAAATTCCATTGTTTGCGCATGCAAATGCGCAACGTTCGTTTCCAGTAGTGGTCCAGTCTCTGAACTCTCCCTTCCCAGTACCGTCTATATAGGAGTTGAACCCAGGCAGGAGAAGATCAGAGTCTCTTTTCTCTTCGGGGTCAAATCGTAAGAAAAAGCTTATAAACTGTCAAGAGACGATGCCATCATAAGAAGAAAAGTGGAATTAAAGTTGCTGATATTAATTTTGTTGCTCACTCGGAAATCGCGCACCATTACAATGTGAAAAATAAAACACGGTGTTTACCGTCAGTAAGGTTTATTGACCAATTCAACGTCACACATATTTCCTAACCTTATAGGGCTCAATACCTTTAACTACCACAGCAACTCTAACGATGGTATCTAAGGGGTATCAAGTGACCAGTTGTAACCCTGAAACGGTATGCTGAGCTTCCATGTCATTTCCACCTCCCCCTCCTCCCCCCCGCCGAGCACTCACCATGTTTGGGAAACAAAGGAGCCTCTTAGTATATTTCTTTGAGAACTTCACGATTCTCACGGCTAATCTTGAAAGAAATTCATGGAAATAAGGGGAGTTGGCTATGTAACGTGTATTAAAATACCGAATGACACACGAGATCCACGCATAAAACGAGATATTTGTAATGTTTCAATGATTTTATTTCACTACATTCTAAGATAAATATCTCGATGGATTAGAAGGACAGTTTGACGTCTGAAATGAACGGAAATTGGCAAAAATAACAGAATTTAAAAACTCACGATTAAAAAAAAAAAATACTTGTTGCATAAAATAATGCTGTAATCCCACATCTACCAATGAAATTTATCCCATCTTTTTTACACCTCTTGACCGAGAAAAAAAAATAAACCAGGGCGCTTCCTCTTCTAGTTAAGGTATTCAGTTACAAATTCCCTTAAAGCAAATAAAACAAATCATCAAATGATTACATTTCATTAGAAAGTAAACCTGTCAGAAATAAAGTATATACAACTTCTTATTAATATTATTATTAACTAATATTACTATAATTAATCTCTCACAGTTGCTTTTCACATCTCCTTGGACTTATCGACCGTTTTCCCTCTAGTGTACAGTCACCTAAATTTACATTAAAAATCTCCAACAACATAGAAGACAACATCATTAAATTCTCGTTGGCTTAGACAGAAGACACTGTTTTGCCGACTATACCGAACGCTCCCTAAGGTTCTCAAATGATCTGCAAGGTTCCAAGTTCAAACGAGCAAGATTGCGGCCGAACAACGAAAATCTGGAGTTGTGAAGATTTTCTAGCTTGCAATGCCGGCGTAGTTTAACGAGCGACGCTGCACTTTGATCGGACCAGCGCCATCTTGGATTTGAAAACAGTGGAAGCTTGGGAAGAGAGGGAAAAAGGCCCCGGGAGATACGCGAGGCTTAAAAACGAATGAAGGGGGAGAGGTAGGAGAAGGAAGTTGTTTTCTCTCTCTCCTCCCTTCTCCCTTCCTGACTCAATTCTCTCGTCCCAACCCTCTACGTTTTGCGACTCCAAGATGGCCGCCAGGATATCGATCGAAAATATCAAGCGCTCGCTAAACACGAACGTTTTAACTTAAGGTGAGAAGATTATCAAAAATTAGAAAGTCAAAAAATTATAATCGATACGCTACAAAGATCGCTTTTATAATGAAACAACTTTTAAATATACTTTAACGATAAATTATCTCATAGAAATATTTGTATGCCCTTGTAATATTTAAAGTCAATTCTGATGCTTGAAATCAGTTTTCCTATAACTGATGAACGAACAATTAATAAATAGCTCCGAATGCGATACACGTTCAGATTTAGTAATTGTAGCAATCGAAATAGACCGGTAGTTGAGAAGAAAGATCCAAACAAACACAATTAAGAAGCAAATTCTCCCTAGTAGAACTACAGAAAATGTATGTAAGACAGAGCGGAGAGTTATGCTGCTGATCAAGCTACGAATTTAGACGCCTTCAGGGTTAACATGATTTTTATAACCTTATGCACGCTGTACAAATATTTATCTACGCTAAAAGTAAAACCCAAAATTTATCGTTGAGGAGGAAATATGTATTTAAAATCTCTAAAAATATAAATTAAAACAAGAATCATTTCCTGCAAGAGAACCCATTCTTGCATAAACCAATTGCTACATAAACCCGAATGGCCGAAGTCATTTCGGGCATTCCTCGGTAACCTTCGACAGTTGTTCGGAATTTTCCGGAGGCGCAAAGTCAACCAAGCGACCGCCAAATCATTTTTTCGTCACTATGGCAACACAGAGTAACTGCTCACAGCTGATACGAATCCAGTTCTTCAGCCTCCACACAGCTTTGATAGCCAGCACAGTACTGTAACATTAACATGGCAAGCGCCTGACTTCTCTCTTCTGATTTGCTCTGGGAAAAAAAAAAAAAAAAAAAATAATAAACGAACACCGTATAAGGCTAGCGTGATCTTGCGATACAACGAACCCGTTTACAAAAAAGTCCCCGGTATATAGCGGTTTTCAATTGAGTGTCAACTTAACTAAAAATATCACTCTGGCCAATCATAAAGGACAAAGACGATCCAGAGAACCAATCAAAACTCGAGGCAAATTCAAGTGGCCGACGCAAAGCGCGAGAAAACGTGTGCCAGCGAGTCACGATTGGTTTGATTTGATTTTACTTCTGATTGGATGACAAGTTGCGGGAGTGCTTGGCGTAGTAATGCAAAACCAAAGCAAATATGAATCAATCATAATTGAGGAAATTGTAATTTTTATGATTAGGCGAGTTATTTTTAGAAATAACTTACTAGTAATGACTCGACCACAGCCTTTTTCTTCCGGTCCTTTGCTTTACTCCTCTCCTCGTACAATTCTGTGCGTGTTTCGTTTTCTTCGTCAATTTCCACTTGTAATCTGTCCATCTGAAAAGCATTAACCGTGACCTCGTCAGTTCACACGAGGACTTCGCGGAAAGCACATTTCTGAATACAGAAATAGCCCAGGTAGAATTTAACATTGTCTTACCATGTCTTGCAACTTGTTTTTGCGAACCTCCAGTGGGAGATTGGAGAACAGCTCCCTGCCAGCCTACAAGAGAATCGCAATATCACAAGGATGATATAACTCAAGGTGCTTGTGCAGATATCGGCATGTCTCACCAGTTTATCAGAATGACACTTAAAGTAAACCCTAGCTTATGTTTATTCAAGCTCAACAACTCAAGCTTGGCAGTTTACGGTATTTAACAGTTTGTTGAGAGTTTTAAGCTGACTTCGTATAAGTATTTGCAGTTAGATTTCCATTTTCATTACCTTTCCAGTCTACTCAGTATGAACTGAACTATACTTTCGTTTCCCATCATCCCAAAAGCAAACACTTCCTTACCTCTCGCACTCTTTCTGAAGCTTTTACAAAGTCATTTGCTTGAATTTCTGATTTTCTCTCAGCTGACTGATCCTCACTCGAATCAGGTGTCCGCTCGGTACTTGGTGACTACAATATAGGAATCTGAACTCAAAAACTACACGAAAAGAGCAACGGGAAAGACTTAAAGATGATTTCCAGTCCGCACTGCGCATTCTCGAGAAATTGTTTGCGTTTACTATTTTGTTTCATGTAAAACATAACAAATTGTGAACATTTCGCAACTTCTTACATGAAGCAAATTCAAAGTTTCAAAACAACCGCCATTATGGATGCGAAGCGGTAGGAGTTTTTTCTTATCAGTATCACTTGATGAAACAACTTCGCAACTGTAAAAATCAATGAAGCTGTCAGAAAAAGAATTTGAAAGGCCTCAAAGATAAGGTATGTGGTTCGTAACGAAAACATCGATTCGCATTCCATCGAGTGAGCCGTTATACACATTAGGGTGCTGAGACTGCGCAGTACGGACTGGAAATCATCTTTTAAAACCCAGCCACTCCTAACGTACTTTGAATGCACATGCGCAATATGAAACAAGCAGGTTGGATCTTTTTCTACAGTCAAGAAGGATATGTCAATACATATCATTTTAATAAACTTGGACGGGTAGTTAGCTTCATTACTATTACAATAAAGAAGAAGAAGACTGGACAACCACTGCTTAACATACTCGTTTTTACATTAAATAAAATGACCCAAATATTGGATCATGACTGGCTCACAAAATCAGTGAAACCACGATTTAGGTAGATCTGGCATTGTCTATGTTCGTCATCCCAGTATTACCTTACTTCTCTAACAACATGACAATTAAACTTTCTTTCTGTGGGTTCAAATTCCACAAAGTCAGAAATGTGTTATTAATCTTGTCTTTGTGTACTTCAAGTTTAGCTCCCCATAATATCTCTCTCAATCCCCAATCCCCCCCAATCCCCAACCCCCCTCATTTCCCAACCCCCCTTAATTCTCAAACTCCCCCACCAATCCCCAACCCCATCTCCGGCCCACTAATTCAATTTTAAACAAGTACTAAAGATCACCAGTTTGGCGTTTATTTCAGCATTCTCACCTCATCACTTGTCTCTGTTTGATCACCTTCCCCATTTTGTTTCTTTTCATCTTCATCTGATACTTTCTCGCTCGTGGTAGCCAGCCGTTCGGGTTCTGACTCACTCGAAGCTTCTGTCACATTAGTTAATGCCTCATTGCTTCCGTCCTTAGCATTTATATCTGCTTGTTGTTTTGCTTCCTTCTCTCTGTTTCCTGACTTGGACTGTTGTCTTCGAAACCACCCTGACGTCGATTTGGACGCACTGTTCAAGAGGTGCAAGAACTTTTTAGTCCAGAGTAATTACAGAGTAAATAAACCAATCAGAACTCGTGGCATGTACGCGTACCTATCGTTAATCGCAGAAAAATGAAACCGCTGACTAGAGCGGGACACATGAAACTGGTGCCAAGTGCGTCAAGGAAATGGTGACTGGTGAAAAGCGCGGGGAAACGTAATTGGTGCCAAGCGCGGGAAAACATAGAATCAGTTCCAAACCTGGAAATATATAAGCAGTTGCAAACGTAGGAAACAACAAGAAGGAAAACTCGTAAGCACGGGGAAACGAAGCTACCATAAAGCACGGAAAAACATGTAAGTAGTGCCAAGCGTGGTAATTGGCAGGGATTTCCATATTTTCTTTGCGCGAAAATGAGAAAAAAAATCTTCAGTACTCACTGTATGCAGTGCGTGTGGCTCATGCAATTCTGTAAGCATTTCTTGTGGCAAATCATAGCACACGTTCTACACTGGAACGCAACTTTGGTCCACACCTGAAAAGACAACATGCATATGTAGTGTAAACCAGCGAGGAGAGGAAAACATCAGATGAAGACAAGAATTAAGACGCAGATCACAACATTATTTAAGAAGGCCTGAAGTACAGTGAGGGCAACGAACAGAACCGCCTTTCGAACCTAAGATACGATACTGCCAATCAGCAGTTTAATAAACATTGACCAATAAAAATGGATAAAAGGGCAAGGACACGTGCGTGAAATTAGATTTTTGTACCTGATTGGCTTAGAGGGAATATGATCGATTGTGATCGGTTAGAGTAATTGGCGTTGCTTTCCTGACCAAAATAAGAAAACGTAAAAAGTGAAAATCCTATTGACCTGTGTGAAATTCGAAACTCCTCTTGACTTCAATGTGACAATAACTGGCTAATACATGCAGGGTAAATATGATCTAAATGGTTACGAGGGAGTTGAGTTTTTTTGCCAGCCGCAACTGTTACAGAAAAGAGATAGTCTTCACATGAGGTCGCATAAAATTTGCCAGAGTTAAAGGTAAAAGTACAAACCTTTTTGCTGCAATAGCTACATCTTGTGGGGAAATAAAACTGAGTTAAAATGAACTGATGTTTGGGGGGCTCCAAACTGCAATAATAATAAGAACGGAATGGTAACCGTAATAAGCAAATGATAGTACATAATTGACCTGTCAGAATCAAATCAAAGTGTCCACGGTTTTCTGAGTTTCACAGTAAGGCCTGGTTCATAACGACACAATCGCTTATGTCAATAACGTGGACCAGGCCATAAGGAAAAGATCACTTTTTCCTTATGTCGTTATTTTCGGGCTGTTATGTTGCTATTATGTCTGGATGTTCACACTGCAAACATAACGACATAACGTCCTGCTTATGTCCTTATCTCGTTATGATGTCGTTTTGTCGCAAGTGTGAACCTGGCCTCTCCATCTATTATCCATAATCGCCGGTACCGCAACATTTTGGCGGGTCAAACTTTTTATTATGATTAACAGAGAAGTGACGTCATGGACTACACCATATCAATTCAAACTTCTGCCCAGGAGGGAACAGTTACAAAGTTGCTATTAGCGAATAAAGGACCTACTAGCTTCAATGCAAGTAAGGAAACAAGATTCCTCACCTTTCCAGAGTGTCCTTTTCTTTGTTTTCATCCTGCAATGGAAAAAAGGAATTGTAAAGAAATGAGGAAGACCGTGTGGCAAAACGGTGCATGACTGACGATTTTATGGACAGTTGTCGGGCGCTTTCCATTTGTATAGGAAGACCGTTTTTTTCCTCTGGTGGCAAACCAAATAGACCGGGTCTTTCCAACGGGAATTTGTCAGAAAATCTGGAATACCTTAAGAAGTATTCCTATTATTATTATTGTTATTATTATTATTATTATTATTATTATTATTATTAGTTATTATTATTTAGAGGTATTAGAGGTTTTAGAGGTATTCCTCTTTGCTCCTTTTTACCGGAATGATCGCAAAATCACTGTACCATTTACTTTTTCACTCTCTTCCCATGCTCCTTGATGAAGAACTCAGTCGGTTCGGTGGGAAATAAAATGGAAAAGTTTCTTCCACTGGAAGGTTTAAAATGCTGTCAAATGGTACACACATCTCGTCTCATTTTGTTTGCTGAAAATGTGCACTGTTTCAGTAGGCGGACCGGATTCTTGTTTCATCCCACTCTCGTTTACCCGTACCTCTAAGCCGGTGGGGCCTGGACACGAGTATCCTTGGACCCAGGGACTGCTATAGTCGGGACGATACAATATTTTCGGGCGAGCGATATTTTTGGGCGAAAGTTTACTTCAAGAGTAGACAAACCCCTGGGCACTTATCCTTACTGAACCAGTTCCGGAGGTGTTCGAATTCCGTCCCGCTGATTGGCCAGAAAAGTTTGAGACACGAGCAAAAGATAGTAACCTTTTCCTCGTGCCAGGGCCCCGCCGGCTAAGAGGGACAGGCGGATCTGGGAACGAGAATGGTCTCACCTCGGGTTCCGAGTCTTTGAGGGCCTCTACTTTCTCCAGAATAGAATCATCACAGTCTGCAAGTGATGGAGTGTGACGAAAGATTAGGGTGATGTCACCACAGCACAGCCTCTCTTTCAGACCGGGATGGTTGCGAAGATATGGCTGACTAAAGAGAAACAACAACCACACAAGTTTACTTCCAACACATCTGCCGTAAACTACAGGACTAAAGAACAAGCTGAATTTTGAGGAAAAAAGGGCGTTCCGAAAGTATATTGTTTCTCAACAGTGGTTTATAGAAGAAAGAGGAATAACTGACAAGCGGCTGGAATTCGAAATTTTTTTTTGTAACATGTAACATGCAATAAGGAACTTATAGAGTGAAAAAATAAGTAGTTTCAAGATTACTTTGATATGATCCTGTCAGAATGCGGGGAAACCAAGACAAAACACTCTTCATGCGTCTTTGACGATAATAGCAAACATCGCAGTGCAATGTCCATTAAAGGAATTGTAACCTGCAATATAATGAAACACACTTCAGTAAACCTCTGCTGAAAGTTTACAGATCTCTATCTTCGAATCCTAACAATCGAAAGGACGATACCCCATCAACAGACAATGACATCCCACGTTTAAAAAATCAGGCAGATTAAGAGCCCAAAGCCTGAAATTTGCTATGTAGACACCTAGTTTTAGAAGAACCAATTCGGTCAGAAATTTTGAAAAAGATTCTTATATGGGAGGCAAGTAAGAATTACTACATGGTGTTAGAACAGTCTTTGCTGTTTCCACTGTAATCATCAAGCTCATATTTTTGAGGACATTCATACTCATACATCTGAAGTTGTACTTGTTATAAAGTGTAGATATGAATACAACAACATATTTCTAAAAAAGGGATATTTACCGCTGTTCTTATTGTTTTTTCTGCTAAGAAGTAGCATTTCCTGAATCTAATGTCTGAAATCTTGTAACTTTTACACCACACCTATGCTATACTTGTGTATTTAAAACAGGACCTGCACAACTCAAATAAATAAGAACTTATTTAAGAATCTAAACCAGCTCATTTTGTCTCATGCATCATCTTGGGATTTGCCAAGATAACCGACGAAATACGCCTTCAGCAGGATGTAATATACCAAACACGAAAGACCATGTTTGACCACATTTCCAAACAACGAGGAAAGAGTTTAAAATACGACGCGTAGCGGAGTATTTTTGATGAACTTCGAGGTGTTTGGAAGTGTGGTCAAACAATTCCTTGAGTGTTGATATAACTTCTCAATCGAAATTAAAACTAAAGAGAAAACGGAGAAATAAAATCGTAAAATCTATGTTAATTAAGATCAGATATCTAAACACCGACTGGTCAAGATTTACCTTGTTTAAACTTGATGAATTATTAATGGCTCTGAGAAAGATAGTATTAATAATTTACTCACATAGCCCAATAGAATGTCCTTCTCATTCTTCTCTTGTGATCTGCTCCAGATGCAGACATTAAGGTACTGATCTTTCTTGATGATATCAAACTTCATGGTCTCATTCCAGGTTGGATCCTGATACAAACAGGAAAAAAGGTCACTGGCTCGCCTGAATCTTACTCGTATGACAAAATTGGGTTTAGCGTCATTGCCATCGTCATTGTCATTGCTGCCGCGGGAATAAACGCGCTACTTTGTTAAGGATGTTGTGCTCCATAAACTACACACCGCGAATTTTGGGTTGTCACGCAGTGTCTGTCAGAGGAGCTTGCGTGACAACCTGCAAAAGAGAGCTTAGCGTACCGTTGTTGCCGGCACCAGACTGGTTTTCGTGGTGTCTAGTCCATCTACAGCTGTGATGGAAGACACTGACACGCTCCTCTGCTTGTTTCCTGGTGGGACGGTACTGCTGCCAGCAGCCTTCTTGTCGGTTCCCTGAGCTGAGTGATCTGTGTCAGTCCCATGTGTAGCTGATGACGAATCCAGTCTTGTGTCTTTCGTTTGTGAGCCTGTTAACTTCTGATCTCTGCGGAAAACGAAGTGGGAATGAGGATGCCATTATTAATTAAAGCCATAACTCAAGGTACATGCAAGCCTTTGAAGTCCTACGCTAACGCCGGGCATACCAAACTAAACAGTCCACAGGTACAATTAGGACTCAATGCACTTGACTCAAAGCTAATTTACAAGCTCAATTTGTACTTTTTGGATTTACACTGAAACAGACGAAACACATCCATGCAAATTTAAGTGAAATAAATAATTAAAGAAATAATGTGAAATTTCCGTTTCACTGTACTCCAACTTCCGGTAAGCGACCACTTTACAAGATGGACGCCAACTGGCTAACAAGATGCCTCACAACCCCTGTATGGCGATAAAATTTGTTTTCACAAAAGATTGTTTTTTAGGTGTAAATACCACGTAAATTGAAACCCTTGAGCTCCGCGATGCTGCACCAAGTGAGCCACGAAGCCTTGTTACGTTAGGAACAGGTGGATTACACGGCACTGTATCATGCACAAGGTATTGCCAATATCACGGAGGTTACAGGTCCGAATCCCGTGTTAGCCTCGAATGTTTTTTAGGACTAATTAAGCAATGCTTTCAAAGTACTAACGTACAGCAAGGATCATCTTATTTATGTCTATTTCAAACGCAATTCACGAGTATGTCTTTCCTTTTATGCATTGAACAAATACATTACTACGCAAATTGTCGCGATGTGCCTTGTCACCTCCAGCCCTCAGGCCAATCCCAGGCGTGAGATGATTGACATTTCAGGCTACATTGTCCAAATCAACCTGTATGTATAAAAACCGAAATAACCTGATCACCTACCGTTCAGTTAAAGACTTTGCTGAAGTGTTATTCTCTGTGGTCGAGCTGTTAGAGCCCGTCTTCTTGCCTGCCAACAAAAGGCAAAATTTACGAGCATAATAAACATACAGAACGAAAAATCTAGTAGGCAGATGAAAATGGCTTAGTTTGTTAAAACATTCCAAGCAAGACTCAGGAGGAATACTTAAATTGAAAGGTGAAAATGCAACCCCAATAATCATATGATAACTACACTATACATGTGTACGAAATATTCGCAATTTTTCAAAAACCTCCCAAATAATTCATTCAAAATATTCTATCAGATGCTAAATAACTATCAGATGACAGTGAAGGGATAGTTTCCCGGTGTGGCACATGTGTAAGCTATAGTGTGAGGACAAAGTACTGCTTTTGCTCTGTCACTGCACCACAAGTGGTTCAGCAATCGCAGAATGACTAATGGTCAAAATTCACCAGGCATTTCAACGGATTTACACAAAATTTCGAATTTATTACTTGGACTGAAGGATTTATTTAGGGTATGAGCTTGAGTTATATACTCGCATCCTGATTGGAAATTCTAATTAGAGAGATCACTTCTACTGTCGCATTTTCGAGGCTTAACGCAAATATTTCAGAGGAAACTATCACAAAAGAGTCATGAGCTCCCTTCCAATTGTTGTTTTATAAACAATGGGACTGAATGACCTTATATTATAATTTACACATGCACCAAGCTATGAAAACATCTGTTTAACCCCCAAGACATCTCCTCGAACACATCCCACCCCCAAAATGCCATTACACTTCATAGGTAATGATAAAAAAACAATATATAAAAAAAATAAAATTAATTCTCTGCTGATGCAAATTGGACCTTGCATGGGCAGATTTAGGAAGGGGGCAATTGGGTGGCTAGTCAATCAGGGTAAACACTGTAGACACCCAGGTAATTTTTTCCAAGCTAAAATAGTTGTGGCATTGCTACTATTTCTGGTACTACAGTTTTCAATTAGGTTCCAATTCTCATTTTGTGACATTTTGGGGGCATGCCTATTAATTCTGCAACCCCAAGGCACCAGCCATCCCCCCTGAAAAATTCTCGATCCACCTGTCTTGATGCTATATTTGAGGTGAGGTGCCTCCACAGACTTGTCTCTGAGATCTCTTAGATCAGAAAAAACAAGAGTCTTAAAAATGAGTATAAAACACTAACCATACCTCGTTTCCCTTTCATTTTCTTTTCTGCTTTCTGTCTCAGCTCAGTGCTTCTGGAGAGCATTTCCTTCACAGCAGACTTTGTGATTTCGCTGTCAGCTTGTTCAAACAGTGGCACAACAATATTCACGAATTCATCTTCAGAATCGCTGTCATTGTTCAGTGCTACATTCTTAAAGTCCACCACAGTTTTGCCATCTGTCTCTGTGGTTTCTTGATCACTTACTGTTGGCTGGGTGATTCTAGTTGGTGGTCTTTGAACAGTGGCAATGAACCTATGAGGAGATTAACAGTCATTAAAATAAAACATAGATTGTAGATGCCTTCCAAAAGCAAACAGCTAGCCATTATCCCTACCACAAACAAACACTTCGTAACATTTTTAAAACTTTCACGAGTGAACATCTCTTTTACGAGAACAATTTTTTTGAGATCCCAAAATGCCTGTTTCAGCATATTTGAGAATAAACATATCAAATCATAAAATAAATAATATCTTACAATTATAGTTTTCAAGTTTAGTAGTATCTAAAACAAAATTCTCAATAAATGTTGTGATTGGTTCTATCACGCCTTTTTGCCATGTCATTACATGGTTGTCCAATTACAGGCATCCAATGACAATGTTTTGTCACTGGATATCTGTAACTGTACATCTTGGCCATTTGCACATCAATTACATCCACTAATTAATGGTTTCTGAAAATACTACTGACTTTTTCATTCCAAAGTTGTTCTGAAATTCTTAACTTCGAAATTTGCAATTGATACATTAAATTGGTAACTGAAAATTGTGGTACAATTCAGGGAGTAAAATAATTGTGCTTGTAATTTCAAATTGGCCTTGCACTTTGCTCATCCGATTTTGGAATTACAATGACTGATTACATCCTGAATTGGATCATGCACCTCAAGAAATTCACCTTGTTACCTGGTTTTGTTCTTAATCATCTTGGCAGCTTGTTTGAGAGATTCTATCTTGTGCCCATCAATTGCTACAAGAACATCTTTAGCCATAACCCCAACAGAGTGTGCTGGAGAATCCGTGACTATGGTCTCTATCACAATGATTTTTCCCAGTTCATCCTCACTGATCTCTTTACTCAAGGTCAGACCAAATGAGATTTCATTACTCTCACGACTGATCTCAATCTGTAAAGTACCGGTACATACAAATAAAAGTTTACATGTCATTAACATTTTCAATCGTGGCTTCAAGTGTTTTGACCATGTTCTGTGTTGTTGTTCAGAGATGTGGCACCTATTTGAAAGTGCCCTTATTTTCAGTAAATACAGTGTATGGCAGTGTTTTTCACCTCATTACCCATGATTACTTCGTCATCCTGACTAAGGGATGTACTGCTTCCCATCCAAAACACAAGGAGAACTAGCTAGGGATCCTTAAAACACAGATAGTGAAAAAGAAATGATGGAGGATGAATTCACCTCAAATGTTGGCCACATTGCTCTTTTATTCTCAGCAAGCCGACTCCATGGAAGCGGGTCCACAGACAAGCTGCAATACTGCCACACCCTGTTCTCCAATTCAGGTAGACGGGTACATCCCATCACTGTGACTTCAAGACTACCAACAGTAGCCAGACTGTTGTGAACGTAGACCTCCTGGGTCTCGTCTTGAGGGGAGAGCTCTAAGAAGAATGGGCTATACCTGATCTTGTAGCTGGGAAGGGTGTGTTTCTTTTGAATTGACTTGCGCAGATGACTTATTATCAGAGAGGACAACTGAGGCAGGTTTTTACCCTCAAACTGAGATTCAGCTTCAAATTCAACTTCTGGTTCCTGGATTAAGGGAAATAATTCAATACAAATAAATTAGTATTTCAAACACCACAGTGTAATGCTCTGTGACCAATGTTTGAAATACTAATTGACTGTTATGCTTATCTAGATAGTGTGTTCTGAGTGGGACAGTATAATGCAGCTACACTGAAGCAATTTAAAATCAGAGTAATGATGTGCATAAAGTTTAATTGTGCATCACGTATTTAATTGTACATGACCAGTTTTCTTGCCAATTTCATGTTGATACATTTTTGCAAGTAGTCAAGTTTTACAGTATTTGTTAATCGGTCATCAAAATATGAAATGCAGTCAGTGTCAAACCAGTAGCATACATGTCATACCCTGCCTACATGTACAAAAGTTACACAATACTGTATTTCAAATGAATCTTTCTCAGTTATAAAAACTGTTTTTGTTAATTGTTTATTGCCAATAACCTACAGTGTAATATATTTGGATTTATATGTACTGGTCCCAGCCAGTTTGACACTGTCTTACAACTGCTAAACATACCAGGAACAATAAGAAGTTGCTATATTTGCAAGTTATTCAGACATTGAATTGACTGTGGTTGTTTACCACTTTCAAAAATTTCAGGAAATTTGGGTTGGGATGTAAATGGCCATGAATTTTAATCATTTGGTCCAGGTATAAATTTTTTGAAGAAACAGAACTTCTGCAAAGGTAGGCTGTTTTCCCGCTGGGCCAATCTGCATGGAAATCTGTATCTGCAATTCCATTTACTATAATATGGTGTTGTCTGCACCAGTTTCAAATCTTTCAGCTTTCATGACCTCCATGCCTTGAACAATATTATAGTAGTTGCAATGGGCATTAATGACCTGTATTCCTAATCACATACCTCATAGAATGCAAAGGACCAGTGCGTAAGTGGATGCCTACTAAGTTGCACTCTTGCCCGGCCTCGCAGAGAAACCATCTTAATAGACAAGTACACAGACTTGTTAAATACAAGATCCACCTGTATGGCCATATGGCACCCCCCTGAGTACTCAAGGTCAAGGGCAATATCCAACTCCTGGGGGACCTCCAGGGGTTCTTTTGTTCCTATCTTCATCACAGTGGCACCTATAAGAGACAAAAAGTGTCACACTACACATCCAGATACAAGCCTGAAATCATGAGGCAAGTGCTATTCATTGAAATTTTCGGAAACAACAATGGACATCTGCTTCATCTAGATGTTGGGCTACAAGCCAAGTCGTCTGCCGTTATTGGCTTATAATGCAAAAGCAATACTAGGTTTTTGTATCACAAAGGAAATAATATAACAGTGCATCACTGTGGTGGTATTTCTATTCCAGTCAAAAGCAGTTATATGAATCTACATATTCAAAAAAGAAAAAATTCATTCTCCTCCCATTAAACGTTTTTTGGGTTCTTCTCCCACCCATCCCTAACCCTTCCCCCACCCATTCCATACCCTTCCCATACCCTTCCCATACCCTTCCCATACCCTTCCCATACCCTTCCCATACCCTTCCCATACCCTTCCCCTACCTTTGGAAAAGTACAGCATCATTACTTTCCTCTGAAAACTATACCCCTTGACACTGTAATTTACAAAGACTTTCCTTAGAGCTGGTATGAATATTTCCTGTGAGGCCACATTAATATAATGCATGCACACCTGTAATTACAGGTAGAGACGTCCCCAGTGAGAGTTCTTCAATAGTTATCTGTTCTATCAATTTCCTGGCTGCTTTGCCTTGCATCAGTTCTGAGAATTCGGAATTCATCTTGTTTAGAAAGTATGATTTCATCTGCTGAGAATCTCTCCATTCTCTCCACAAAAAGGCAAGTAGAAGATTCAGGCTCATGCATGATTCTTTTTCAGTGGCGCTATCTTTCTTGAAGTATTCTGCAATAAACTGCAAACAGAAATATAAACTTCATAACTTTTTAGTTTATAATTTGTTGTGCTTCTACCGTGATCAGTGCGATTGGAAGATCATACTTGAATATGATTACTGAGTGTTCTTTCTAAATGATATCTAAAGAGTGTGAGCTGCAACCTTGGAAATATATCAGTCATCTGGCGATCAGTGATTAAAGCAAAAGTTTTGAAAACTAAAATCAAGGCGTTTACAGTTTAGATTCAGATCAGTTTCTCCAAATTTTAATTTAAGCTTATAACCTGAATAATACTGTTGACATTTCGCAGTTTGGAAAATAACTTATGCGCTACGCTTCCCTTTTTGTCATTAAAGATCACCGGATTAAGTGAACGGCATGTAAATAAAATGAAAGCGCTGGTGTTTTGACGAAATCGAAGACTTCCTACCTCGGGGTTCGTGACTCTTGTGCGCTGTGGGTAAAGTTTCCGAGCATCCTTTCCTGTCAAAGTCCACCATTTGTACAGTAAAAAAGCTTCTAAAAGTAAAACAGAAAAGACTCCGATACAGAAGGCGAGAATCAAAGCTATGAACATGAGGAGTGACAGCAAACCGAGGAAAAAGTCATGTTTTCAGTTCTTCCTGAAAGAGTAGGTGGGAGACTGGAGACGAACAACCCGCTGACCCGAGTAACAGGGGCCTGGGATTAGGGGATTCCTCCTTCTACCCTCCTCTCAAGAAGGCCTGACACTCAGGCTATCCCTTGGCGCTATCGAGGAAAGTTGGCCTGGCAGTAGAAGCACAGTTTTGGAAAGAAAAACTACATGCACTACACCGTAGTATGTACAGGTAATCAAATGATTTCGAGTGCAATTTGGAATGAATTAGCACAAGTAAATTTTTCAAAGACTAAAAAAATTGCACAAGTCCGTAAGGTTCATGCAATTTGTAGTCTTTGAAAAATTTACGAGTGCATGTTTATTACAACTTGCTCGAGAAAAAATCGCTTGATTACTGACCACTTATCAACCAGGAGTGAGGTCTTTACGGGAAGTCTCAAACCGAGACCTGGTCGTATTGACCTCACTCACAGTTATTAAATTTCAGTAAATATACATGTAATTTATTTTCAACTTTCTGTACGTAATTTCACCTTTTTGTAGTTAATTTCAACGTTCTGCATTGTTTAGGATTAATTGACGCGCTCTCAGTCAAAAAGCGGGCTGAAATTTTTACATGTTTATTATCATCGTCATTACAGTGTACAATGTAGTGTTCAACTGGAGCTCAATAGTGAAAAAATAACCAACTTTCGATAATTTAACAGATATTACTGATGGGTGCTATACTCACTTGCCTTTTCTTAAAACTAGTGAAGCATAATCCGTCCAAACGTTAACGATTTTTACGTCTGCTCTTTTAGGTGTCTTCTGTGAAAATGGGACACACTATCCAAAGATTCCTCTCACGTTTTCTCTGATCCTCCACAATCATCGTCCACGTGAATGCATTATCTCAGCCGGCCAAGAAAAGAACAGAAGACCTACTGGTTGATTGTGGGTGCCTGGGCGGTTTGTACTACTGACCGCTCAGAGAACCTATCAGAACCTATCCCCGGTGTTGTGGTCTGGCCTTGTATCACGGGTTGGTGCTTCACATAGGGTTAACCTCATTGCCCCTCTCCCCCTTTGACAGAATTGTGCAAGAAAAATTCCTATGCCTATGTGTAATGTCTATAATACCGAAAGACAAACTGAATGGATCTTTAAAATCTTCACCATCTTCTGCAACCGTTATTTGGAACATCACGCAACGCTTCTCCCATTGCGTGACAGCACAAATAACGACACAGTGGGCGAGATCGAGAATAATTTCTCTCTCTTTCCACAGATGGTCAAAAAAACGTAGAGAATAAGCAGACAACACACAAAAAGTATGAGGCACGTTGAGACAAATGCATTTGTTTAATTGTTCATGCCAAGTTGTCGTTTCCTAATAGAGTACACTGACAAATAAATACATCACATTGCTGAAATATCTACACGCTTCTGATGCTAAGGTCACGTCACTGGCTCTTAAGAAAGAGCGCCGCTCCACACTGGGTCCACCTGCTCTGATTGCCGCCACACGGCATATTGAAACACGTGACAGTCTTGTCCCGGTCAGCATTGTAGTAGATTGGTACCGAGATGCACTCGCTCTCCGGATACGGGTCAGCGGTATCCTGTCAATATAATTTATTCTTCATTAATTTTCTTACATTAATTACACTAATTTACTGCTAGAACTTACAACAACCTCCTAACTAGTATGGGCAAAACAGAAAGACGGAATTGTAACATACATATAGCTTTCCTCTTCCATACTAAAGATCAAAAAGAATATTATGCTATTTTCTACTACGTAATTTTCCAAATCTTTATGATGTGACCAGCAGCTAGGCCTGTGTTATGCACAACCCCTGTCAAATAAAACAATCGCGCGAGGCTTGGCACTAGAACGGAACTTCGTTTGAAAATTGAATTACCTTTGATACCCAGGCCACCTCAGCAGTCGGGATGGCGGAGACACTGGACGAGTCTCGCTGATTCTCTGTCAGTGTGTTGCCGTCAAAGCTACATCCTTCCAGCTGTAAGCCGCCGAGCTAATGGGGATAAGAGAGATAAGTAAACATTTGAAAAGCACGTTGTCCAGTCCCTTTGCAAAGCTCAAATTACTTTTTGGTACGGAGGTTATGTAGAAGACAAAAATAACACAAAGAATAATTCCCCTTCCCAACGACGCACACCAGTGGACACAAACCTTGACACTGAACTTGGCTCCTGGGATCTGAGACCCTTTCCAAGACACCGCTAGTTTCAAGCTGTCAATTGAGGTCTTCATCGCTCTGAGAAAAAATGACACCAGATAAATTGATAAATTGATCGACATCTAGAAACGTGAAGGAATGGCTAAAAAAAAAAAAACACCCGAGTAGACGTAAGGTCATAACTACTCGCCATAGATAAGATGCTACATATACTCTTAGATGGAACAAAAGGCACCGTGGAGGCAGAAAGTCTTGCAACAATGGGCTCCAATAAGGCTCGAATCCGGAGCGATAAATGCATTTAACAGTGGGTCACTGATTGAACATTCGAATTTTGTACCCTTGAAGAGATGACCTAAGTTAGCATAACACCGTCTCTTTACTGGTAAATAAACCACGACATTAATTCTCTTACCGGGCTGTTTGTTGTCGCAGAGCATTAAGGAACGTGTCCGGGTGAAACAGATCAGAAAGGTCCAGCACGTCCCTTAACAAGGAGTCTGAGTTGCACTTCTCTACCCAGGATCCTAGGGCTAGGGTCTTCGCAACTAAGGCCCTTAACCATTGAATAGGGTCCTCAGGGCCTTCCAAGCGACTGCTCCAGGACAGAGGGACCTGGACATAAAAACGGCAATGATTAGTCTTGACAGTTGTGGAAGTGATCACTTCTTTAGCTTTCCGTTTTTCTAGCTAAGTAAACAGTATTTTTAAGTTCCTTCGAACAAACGTAATTTCAAGACAAAGCTCTTTATAAGACCTTGAAAGTTCTAAATTTCTATCAAGTGGAATTCTAGTCTAAGCTAGCTACAAATTCAACGGCTTTTCACGTGACCTCCTTGCTTCTTTCACTCACCTCTTGTTTAAGTAACGCGCCTGCGAGAGCCTGGACCTCAGCATCCAACAATGCAGTTCCCCGGATGACCTTACTGAGGGAGGAGAGGGAGGCGTGCACGATTTGCACTAAACGTATAGCGTTGTACCTCTCAAGCTGCACGAATGACGTGACTGGAGATTCATCGCCAGTTTCCGCCGGGGCTGAGACTTTCATCTGAATAAGCTGGGATCCCTGGGCAATAATTAAACAAAAAGAAGTGCTACAAACACTTACGATACCTTAATGTTCGAATACAAACACTATCTAATGGCACTATCTAATCTGACGGCAGCCGTTAGGGGTGTTTGAGTTTCTTCTTCCCAACTTCGGAAATCCTCATAATCATTTCTTTATTTGAATAAGTAATCATACGGTTTCGAGTTCAATTTGGAATTAATTTGCACGAGTGAGTTTTTCCAAAAGCTGAAATTGCACAAGCAGCTTATTAATAACATAAACATGAAAAAATTTGCGTGGAGGAAGTGCCGGAAGATCTTTCTTGAAGCCATTTTTTCTCATTCGTGTAAATTATTTTCAAAGTTTGCGCACAAATTTTTCGTCATCATTTTACGTGATATCATTGGGTTATAAAATTTGCTATTGTCTTTCAACCAATCATAATTCAGATTTGCGATGTGTAATTTGCACTGGTGCTACACTTTTTGGACTGATGTTACACTTGAACTGCACTGCTCTCAGCCAAACAGAATCGAGTAATTTTTTCACGTATATTATCAGCTCTCGTACTACAAATGTGCACTTCGGCTAACTTTTTGCACTAATATTTCAGGAAAAATGCGCCAGTCAGAACTCAGTAATTTTTTCAAGTGTATTTTGAAATTCTACCTCGGCTCCAACATCATAATTGGACCCGGATCGCGCGTTCGTTCGAAAAAGACACAAGAACGCCAGACCGAAAGTTGGCGATGAATAATTTGACTACTCTATTTCATTCCCCAGTCTTGGGTTTAAGCTAGAATTTCAATGTCTTGTAAGGTCTTGTAACTGACTTATTACTGCCGACAAGTCAATATATTCTCTTTCACAAGATATTTTAACGTTTACCAAAACCCATGCTAGCGAATGCAAGCCAAATATACCTGGTTGAGTTTCTTCCACAAGTTCAAGATCGGAGACAACTCGGTGGACCACTTTTCCTTGTCAAACTTGTTCGCCTCAAGATCGGATCGCATCAGAACTTTGAGCTGGCTAATCACCTGACAACAGACAAGATAACAGTACATTAACGTTCTCAAACTCGAACGGAAACGTAACCATGACCGTGACAGTGTTTGGATATCTGATCTTAAATAGCATATATTTTTACGATTTTATTTTCTGTTTTCTCCTTAGTTTAAGTTTCGATTGGCAAGATATATCAAACACTGAAGACAGTGTTTGATCACATTTCCAAACACCTCGAAGTTTGTCAAAAATACTCCGCTACGCGTCGTATTTTCAACTCTCTTCTCGGTGTCTGGAATGTGGCCAAACACGGTCTTTCGTGTTTGATATATTACATACAGCACCAAAGTACAATACGGGACAACGTTAGTAGTGCGTGAAACTCACTTGTGAGCTGATGATTCTCTGCGAGGAACGCTCGATGTTTGCCGGTAAACCGAAGAAGGACGGCTTATCGTCATCGGGAAGGGAGTTGATGATCTCCACGTAATCCTGGAAAGATACACAACACCTTTATTACACGCAGCCAAGGTCTTAACAAAGTCAACGAATGCCGCTTGACAAGCG